>NC_048292.1:20603817-20756317 GCF_009762535.1 Notolabrus celidotus
ACAGGAAGTTTGGAAATGCAGCTGTGAGCTGAGGATGATTAGAGTGCTCCTATTTTAAATTGATGATTTATCCAACCTTCGAATTTTCGGTTTTGCACAGGATGAGGAAGCATTTTTTTATTCTTCCTCCCACACTTTACAATCAGTTTAACAAAGCATATCATTGCTTATTTGTTAACTTCTTGGTAAAAGTTTATGAATCTGCACTTTACTTTACATAAGACTTGGAGGCAGATTTTTTTCTACATTATTCAAACATATTCCTTTTGGGGCAAATGCATCCAGTTTTGTGAAAGCAATGCATACCCTTTTTCTGCAGGCCAAACCTTGTTGTTCGCAGACGGTTTTGCGTAGTGGTTAAGTCACGTGCCCCATGCAGAGAGGCTGCGGCCCTCAAGGGGTCCGCCTCGGTTTGAATTCCAACTTGCAGCCCCTTTTCCGCATGGAACTATACTCTTCCAGGAACTAAATGGTGTCTGCGTTTCGACCGCAGGCTGAAGTCAAGGGAAGGCAGAGATGAAGGCCATTCAACAAAGATGACACCATAGAAGGAGGCAGACACAAGCGACACTACAGTTAGCCTGTTAGCATGAAGGAGATTCCTCTTGTGGTATTTTAGATTGTGCTCTGTTGCAGATGGATTCGCTAGATCAATACTTGAACGAGCACGAGTAGCACAACTTTTTCAACACAGCTTTTAAATTTCCTTTGAGACGCTCGACTTAAAGGAGTTTTAAAAGCTGTTGCAGAGATCGACCACTGTTTCGGTTTCAAGAGTGGCCTTGTTTCCTGCTCCATCCTCTGAATTACAGCATAAAAGCCCCAAAACATAACTTTCAAGAACCCAGTTTTTGTTGTTGGATCTGCTGTCTTCGAAGGGACCGATGTAAGGGATGTTTCTGGATCTATGCAGAGGTACTTTCGGTAATGTTGTCAGACACCTGGAATAACAACCGGAGTCTCTCCAGACGAAAAAAAGAACTTTAGTTTGCATGCATTGATCTGTGCATTTGTCCCCAAGGGTTATGTTGCCGCCATTACAGCCTGTTTTATGGCTGTGGTAATCTACTGAAGCAAGTCCAAAACTTTTTGTAACTTTCAGTCATGTGGAACCAAAATATGTCCTAAAACGAAGCAAAGTTTGTCTCCTTTGTTTGTGTGTTGTTGCACCAGAACAGCTTCAGTCCTGCAGAGTTTAGAACCACCAAAATAAACTCCCTCAGCTTTAAGAAACCATGTGTCCTCTTTCAGCTCATTGTTTTGGTTTTGCAGCTGTTTTCAGATAAAGTCACTCTACCTCAACAGCAGACACAGTTAACATCTTGAGTCAATGCGCTCATGTGATTTCTTGGACTGAGACCCGCTGTGTTAACTGTCAACAGGCAGTGTCGCCGCTGCCGCTCAGTCCTTTCACAGAGGGTGACCCCGTGCCCCCTCGCCCGCCCCTCCCTCAGTACTACGACTCTACAGAGCGCCCCCCTCTCGTGCCCCCCCACCACTCACAGCCCGGCGGCCGTCTGCCCCCCCACACGCACCGGCCCGAGGACCGAAAAGCCAGCTCCAGGAACGGATCGCACAGCGTAAGAACGCTCATGAGTGCCCCCCCTATCTCCTCCCCGCCCGACCACCCACCACCCAGCACCCCGCCTGCATCCGAACGCTTACATCCATTTTCATCATCTCCACCTCTCAGCTCCACCCTGAAGGCTGAATTAATCTCCGCCGACAGAGACTCATTCCTCAACAAGTCCCATTTTGGATTCCTGTCATTTGTTCCAGTGTTTTTATTTCACTCCTGCAGTCCATGCTCCATCACCTTCAGAATCTCACTCAAACCCATTCAGGCCCAGACATGAGTTCATCTTTTATAGTTGTGTGTGTTGATGTTGTTTGAGTTCTTATTGTGTGTGTGCATGTAAAAAACCTCATTATACCACCACAGAACTGTCTTTTATTCCAATAGAACACTTTCAGGGAAGATTGCAGTCAACATGAATGCTTTTACACGTGTTCTGATATTAAGAAGCATTTCATTTATGATCAGAGTGTTCTTTAAGCTGTGAACAAAAAGCTGAAATAACTCCTGCTGACTGCAAGATATGCTTCAGGGATTCAAAGTCTGACTCTGAGCTTAAAAGCCCATGTGAGGAAAACATCTGAGACTTCCAGGGGTGCAGTCCAGAATGTTAAACTAGATGCTTCCATCTGCAGGGGTAGCATGAAGTCATAAATATACCAATCAAAGATATTGAAGCAGGGCCTGCAGTAAAGCCCCTGCGTATTTCCAGCAAAAAAAATCAACAATATGAAGACAAATATTTTGATTTCAAGATTTAATCAATATTAATTTAACAATTATAATAATGAATAATATTATTGAATATGTGGCGTAAAGTCTAGTATTGCACATGCTTCCTTAAGCTCTATTGAATACAAAATAAATAAGATAAGTAAAACAAATTAAACCTATATTTTTTTAATCATTTTGGTTAATAATGTTATAAATTTGATCATAAATCAAGATTTTAAAAATACAACTTCATCTTAATTCAAAATCTTTGCTTTAATCTTTAAGTTTATCTGTAAAATAATGATTTTTTCACAAGAGAAACATTTTTCCTCCAAACTTAAAGAGTATTTTCTTATCTCTCATATAATTTTAATAAATCATAAATATAGTCTGTTATGGAGAACTGTTTTGTGTCTCCTTGATAGTTCTCTGACCTTTGAAATCAAACTTCAAGGGACTTTTTTAAAATTCTTAAAAGAAGTTAGCATTTTTGAAAACATAGTTTTTATTGAGAAGCAGCAGAACAAGTTTACTCTTCAGTTATTTTAAGAAAAGCTCAGGTGTTCCCACAAAGATCCTCTCGGGCAAACAAAGAACCCCTGACAAAGAATGACTGTTTGTGGATCTGTGTGTGTGTGTGTGTGTGTGTGTGTGTGTGTGTGTGTGTGTGTGTGTGTGTGTGTGTCTGTCTGAACAGTGTGTGTGTGTGTGTCTGAACAGTGTGTGTGTGTGTGTGTCTGAACAGTGTGTGTTCTGATTCTCGGGGCTCTCTCTTCTCTTCACAGCAAGCTCCAGACTACCGGCTGTACAAGAGCGAGCCTGAGCTGACCACGGTGAAAGAAGAGGTGGATGAGGCCAACGGGGAGGACAAGGACAAGACAGAGACGTCCGCTGAGAGTAAAGACCCCACAGCCTCAAAAGGTACACAGTCAGGACTCAGTCTCACAAACCGGCTTTCATAAAGTTTCAAAAGTTTGACAGCATCTCAGAACTTAAGACTTTAGATGTTTGCAGAGACCCGGGATCTTGCAGCAGCATCACTTTTACAAAAGTACAACTGGATTCCTGTTGAGGCTTCTTTTTCTGTAATCCTCCCGGAGGGAATTTACCAGACACAAAAAAACATACAAAGAAGAAGATACAGAAGCAGCTTTTGGCCACAGCTGCTCCGCTTAAAACATAGGCTAAAACATATATAGCTAACAGATGGTAGGTCAAGAACGTATCCTAACCACTTAATTCATATAAAGATAGATCCTCTCTGCAGGAACCTCATTGGTCAACAGATCTGTCAATCATGGCACTGATAACGGAATGGAATTCTGTCTTTAAGATCTGAGGTATTCTAGAATTCTGTCTTTAAGATCCGAGGCGTACTGGAATTCTGTCTTTAAGATCCGAGGCGTACTGGAATTCTGTCTTTAAGATCCGAGGCGTACTGGAATTCTGCCTTTAAGATCAAAGGTGTTCTAGAATTCTGTCTTTAAAATCCGAGGCGTACTGGAATTCTGCCTTTAAGATCAAAGGTGTTCTAGAATTCTGCCTTTAAGAGGAAATGTGTTCTAGAATTCTGCCTTTAAGGTTCTAGAATTCTGTCTTTAAGATCAAAGGCATTCTAGAAATCTGCCTTTAAGTTTAAAAGCGTTCTAGAAATCTGCCTTTAAGGTTCTAGAATTCTGTCTTTAAGATCCGAGGCGTACTGGAATTCTGCCTTTAAGATCAAAGGTGTTCTAGAATTCTGCCTTTAAGATGAAATGTGTTCTAGAATTCTGCCTTTAAGGTTCTAGAATTCTGTCTTTAAGATCAAAGGCATTCTAGAAATCTGCCTTTAAGTTTAAAAGCGTTCTAGAAATCTGCCTTTAAGGTTCTAGAATTCTGTCTTTAAGATCAAAAGCATTCTAGAATTCTGTCCTTTTCCATTAATCCAAACATCTATTTCTGAGCTATTCAGTTTAAACAACATGCAGCTTGCTAAAAACAGGACTGTCCCTAAATGCCCCGGTCCTTTGTCGCACTTTACTTCATCGTGTCTCATCTTTTGGGAATTAAAGCACACTCACTTTTTCTTTCACAACATGTGCAATTAACCCAACTGCAGCTTTGTTTGTTAGCTAATGAATGAATGACAACACTTCCTCGTTTCTCTCCCACAGCTCCCCTTCACCCTGTGGGCATCGTGCCTCCCAGGACCAAATCTCCCATGAACCCTCCGGAGTCCTCCACCATCGCCTCCTACGTCACCCTGAGGAAGACCAAGAAGCCTGAACCCAGATCAGTGAGTTTGGCCTTTTGGCATCAACAGACAAAAATACTTTAAATGAAGTGATTTCCATCCAGCAGACATGTGAGGATCCGCCTGAAGGAGAGCTGTTGTTGTTGTTTTTCTGTACTTGAATCTTTTTTATTTAGAGCTCTTCAGATTTCTCCCGTGTTGACTAGAAATATATATCTGCATTTTCAATGACATGTCGCTTTATCTGACACTCGCTTTCAAAGGAAGCAGCGTTTTTAGCTCCAGGAAACATTTTTGATTCTCACATAGCGCGTGTTTACATGTGTCGCCTTCAGGTTCAAAGCCTCTCTGCTCATCTCGGAGCTGAATGTCTCGCCTCCTCTTGTCTTCTGGGTTGATTCAGCGAGCAAACACGATGTTTCTTTTCTTATTTACTTCTTTTTGTGTTAGATATGGAAAGTAGCTTTATAATCTTTGAAGTGTCAGCTTTGAGTCAATGGTGTCTGTGTTGGAGGTTTGAGCCCCAGTTCAACCTGTTTTGTAAATATCTGAAACATAGAAGTGTTTAAGGTTCATTCTCTTTACCTTAGCTGCAGATAGACACAGGGTCCTTCTTTTATTACCAGAGGATTTAAAACTACTAAATGCTGTAAAGAATCAAAGACATAACAAACTGTCTTCATTTAAATTGGTGCAATATTTAACTTTACGCTTTATTTATTTATTTATTTGTTTATTTATTCATGTATTTATTTATTTGTGCTAAAGACAGTATCCGTACAGGAAAACTATGTCTCTACCAAATAAAATAAATCAGATTAACTGTGAGAATTTAAAAACAATCCACCACAATCGGTTCTAAGTTATTATTATTTATTTTAAATGATCTTATTGTATTTTACTTTATTTTTGTTCTTAAGAGAAAATCTGCACAGGAAAGCGATGGCTATGCCAAAGAAAATAACTTGGATGCATTGTGAGAAGTTTAAAATAATCCACCACAATCACCTCTAAAATATTATTTTATTTATTTATTTATTTATTTGTTTGTTTGTTTGTTTTTAATTAACATTCACGTAAAAAAATGTATTGAGGAAGCAGTGTTGAAGCATTTAATATTACTACATTTTCATAATTTTACATTTTAGAAAACAACAAGCAATCATGCAGGTCAACATACAAAATATCAGAAGAGTGAAAATAAAATAAAATAAAATAAAATTAGATTAAATTAAAATAAAAGAGGGAAACAACAAAATGGTACAAACGGTTCATCGATGTCATTCAGTCATCAGTTAGTGGGTTTGCTGTCCATGTATTGAATAAGAGGATGCCAAGTCTCATTTAAGTGCCTCAGTTTATTTGATTCTGTTTAGCCTGACTTTCTTTCCGTGATAAATATCTCTAAAATGTTTTTAAATGTGTTTGTTGTGAAGCTGAAGATGAAGCTGTGACAGAATCACTCAAACAGGATCTGATGTAACTTCCCCTCCTGGCTGTTCTGCCCACACTCACCCACACTACACCTACACTGTAGTCTAACACCAACCTGTGAGACAAGCCGACCACGAACACTTGATCAGTTTTAAAAGCATCACAAACCCAGCGAGGAAAGGTCCGGCGTCCGTCTCTCGACAGCTTTGTTATCCTCACGAATCTCCACCAAAATGCAGCAGGGTTCAATCCTGTGCAGCAAAAACATAAAAGTCAAAACATAAAGTGTAACTCAGAGTGTCGTCCTGTGCAGGACCGTCCGAGGAGTGCTGTTGATCAGATGGGATTTGGGGACCGAGAGATTGGCAGGCCGAGGATGAGCGTGGAGGAGCAGCTGGAGAGGATGAGGAGGAATCAGGAAGCTACGACGCTCCGAGAGAGGAGGAGAGAAACGCCGTCACGCTCACCCTCCTTCAGCAAAGACAACCCTTTTATGACCCTGCAGGTGAAACCAATAGCAAACAGACTACACTGACACGAGGGGGTTCATTCAGATTCAGATTCCTCAGTATGAAAATAAACATCAGAAACCACATCGAGAAAGGATTCACAATTTAAAATCAAATACAACTTGAATTCAAGAATAAAACAATAAACATAAAACCTCCAAAACTCAGAGACAGCTCCAAATATAGAATCAAATCAAGTTCATTTTTCATTTTTTACACATTTAAGTTTCAGTGTATACAACTGTGTGTGTTATGTGTGTTTGCAGAGTCGGGTGCAGGCGGAGGGGGCCTGTGCGGACCCCGTGGAGCTGGAGGCAGCTCTGCAGCAGCTGAAGGTGTCTCACATGGAGCAGAGCAGAGAGGCTGCAGAGCCTGAAGAGGCCAGCACAGAACAAACAGCACAGGTCTGAAGGATGTTTTTATTTCCTCCTAAGAGTTGCAAACATTTCTCCGTCCTTACAGTTCAAACTCTGCAAACATGATCAATCAAATCAAGAGTAAACTCCACGGCTCTGTTTTTAAAACATCCTGGTTTTCAATTAGACCTAAAGCAAACAGGGACACACTTTGAGAGCACATTTATGATGGTGGCTCTGAAAGCATCACCTCATTTGGTTCTGTTGGGTCTCCAGGAGGTGCAGAGAGCAGAGGGCGTGACCCTGCAGAGCGTGAAGGAGCCGCAGGCGGAGACCAACAGCATCGACAGCGAGGTACTGTGTGAAACCTGCAGATGCAAACACTGGATGTTGACATTTCATAAATCTTTAGACCATGTTGTTCATATACATTCATCATCTTACAGACAGGACTCAGTCTGATCTCATCTTAATCCACCATGAGCAGAGCACTTTGCAGCATTTAGCAGGTTACAGTGGCAAGGACAAACTTCCTTTAACAGGCAGAAACCTCCAGCAGGACCAGACTCATGTTAGACACACATCTGCTGAGGCCGTGTTGGAGAGAGGGATAGAGGGAGATGAAGAGAGAGAGAGATGATAGTGGTGAGACAGATAGTAGTAGTTGTAGGAGCTGGAGTCTGGCACAGACAGCAGCAGAGATCCAGAGGAACCTGGGACAAGGGAGCTCAGGGACTCCAGAAAAGTCTATGGTTAGTAACTTTAATGGGACAGGAAGAGTGAAAGTAAGAGACAGGCAGACAGGGTGTCAGTCTAAGCCTATAGCAGCATAACTAAGAGCTGGTCCAAGCCTCAGCCAGCTCTAACTATAAGCTTTATCAATAAGGAGTTTGAAGCCTACTCTTAAAAGTAGAGAGGGTAGTGTTCTAGAGGGGTAATAGGGCACTATGAGCTCTTTAAGATACAAAGGTGTCTGACCATTAAGAGCTTTGTAGGTCAGAAGAAGGAAAAACAAATAACTTAGTGATTAAGGAGTTTTTTCTTGGATCAGATCAGCCATAAATATAAGGACAAGTGAACCCAAGAGATATATCATGAATTATATTATATGGGTAAACAGCATGAGTGGATAGGTAAATGCAGTAAAGTAAAATAGATGATACCAGTGTTTCGGCTTATTGTCGACTGTAACGGCTCACAGGAATTCAGCTGCACAGTATCACCACACAGCGTCTTTAATCCCTCACAGCTCATGATCAGCTGCTGCGGCATTAAAATCTGTGAGTGTTATTAACACAATACAGCAGGATTCATGGGAACGTGGAGGAGCCAGGTCGGATTTAAGGGGTTTATCTGCTGATTCAGCCAGGACGGCAGGCTGGGTCTGGGCTGCTCTCCAGTGAGACGCCACCCTAGAGCTCTGCAGAGTCCACGCTGCACACAACTCATTAAAAAAACAGACACAGTTCATGCAGTCATACATTGCTTTATTTAAAATTGTCATCAAAAGGATGTTAAGTTTTTTATTTTGTCCTCATATTTGTCTGAAAAATACTTAAAATGAAAAAATAAATTCTAAAAACTTAAAACATAAAATACATAAAAAATACTTCAGACGTAAAATAAATAAAAAATATACTCACAATAAAATAAATAAATAAATACATAAAACATGAAACAAATTAAAACAATAATGGAAATAAAATACATGAAAAAATATTTCAAACATTAAAAATGTAATAATAATATATATAATAAAATAATTTTAAAAGTCTAAAAATAAGATGAATAAAAATACTTTGCAAAATTGTATCAATTACAATGAAAATTAATAAAATAAGTAAGGGTAGAGAACAATCAGATACATACAATACATAAATAAGATAACTAACTAACTAAATAAATGTTAAAACAATGATCATAATAATGCAGTCCAGGGCTTAAAATAAACTATTTAAAATGAAAACCTAGATTAAAAAAGTAAAAAAGGATTTTTGTTATCAGAGTGCTGTCAGACATCAAATACACGATCAACAAAACCCAACTTCCTGCAGCGATGAGATGTTCTTTATCTTAACAGATAAATGATGTTGACATCATAAATCAGAGATGAACATCTGAAAGTCTGCGCTGCATCGACACGCTCACGTTTTCCTCTGATTACAGAAAGCTTTACAAACCCTCTGCACCACAGCAGCAGTTTATATGTGAGGGATGATGAACGGTTAGCAGGTAGTTATGGGAAATAGAATCCGGACAGGGTGAGACGAGATTAATTTAGTCAGGTTAGACAGGACCCAAAATGAAAATGTGCTTAGCCTGCTGATTTAGCATGCTAGAAGAAGCTAGCCACATTGTTTGTACGCTAAGGGAAGCTAACGGTTTTACCTCACCTTACAGTCGGTGGTGTCAACAAGCAGAAGCTAAATGTGTCTCAACTCTTTTCCGTGGATTGATTTGACATGACATGTGATCGGTTTGTCTCTGGTGTTGTTCATGTTAGTGAAAGTTAATAACCGTCGTCAAGGGGTTTGGACCAATCAAAATAAAGCATCTTACACAGCCGGAAGATCAGGAAGAGAGCCGGGTAATGAGTCGTTTTAATCACATCACGTGTTTTGTGTGTTTCAGCTGTGCGAGAGTCAGAGGGTGGTGATCCTCGACCTGCACACAGAGCCTCAGCGTGTGGAGATTGTAAACTTTCAGCCTTTTGAGGACGATGAGAGCAGAGACCAAGACCTGACCAGCTCGCCGACCAACACGACCACTGAGAACAGGTGAGTTCACATTGGTCCACATCATGAACTCCAGAAGAACGATGTTCCTTAGAGACTTTTACATGATCCTGAGAAATAAGTGAATCCATTACTGGGATAAGTCTTAAGGGAAAACGAGTACACGAGTCTACAGCGAGCTGAGACACTGAGCGCAGACTGAGATGTTTATGAAGCTAGAAGTGTTGCCAAGTGTGAGGGACAATAAAAGGAATCTCAAGGATATAACATTTTATAAAAACACAGGTTTAGGTACTTTCTCAAGCGATTATCATCACTCTCTATTGTGACCCTTTCTCCTTTGTTCTTAGAAATCCATTCTGCTTTCTGTCAATTATTGACTCATGTGTAGATTCCTCTTAGCCAGCAGCAGAGACACACTATCAAGGCTGAAACCAAGTCATTGCATGCATGTGAGCAATCAAAGTGTGTCCATTTAAAGTTCCTGTTTTTGTCCCTGACAGGCTCAGATTTATTTAAAGTGTCTGATAACATTGCAGTCAGGATCCCTGCACAAAAAATCTGTCATTTTAATTTGCAGAAAAGGGGACCTAAGTACCAAATACTTAAAAATAAAATGAATACAAAATATTGAAACATAAATAAATAAAAAATACACAAAAAATAAAACAAATGAAAAATACTTAAAAATAGAATAAATACAAATCACTTGAAAATAAAGTACGTATAACATACTGATAATTTTAATGAATAAAAAACACCAATAACTAAAATAAATAAAAGATACTTCTCCAAATAAAATCAATTAAAATTAAAAGTAATAAAACAAGTAATGGTTGAAAGCAAATCAGAAATTAAGTAAAAATAAGTTCTTGTTAAAAAGATCAGATACATAAATAAATAAATAAGATAAAATAAATAAATGTTGTTAAAACAATGATTATAATAATAATGCTTGTCCTCACAGCAGCTTCCAGACTCCCGAACCCGAGACGCCGAGCCCAGAGCCTCACGAGGACGAACCGGATGTGACGCAGCAGAACATGAAAGCGGAAAAGCTGGAGAAGAGCCTGGACTCCAACAAGCAGCTGACAGCAGACGACAAGAAGCTCAACAACAACAATAACAACATGTTGGCTGGTAAGTAAACATGGACCTCGGACCCTGGAGGATTTTAAAACCATTCTTTGTTGGACAAGAAAATAAATAATAGTGAATATTCTTGATAAAAGAAATCGTAGTAACACAAACTCACTCTCGGTGGTGGTCTAAAATGTGCTGATTGTGTCTGCATGTGTGTCTCTCTCTTAAACTGTACACATAAAAGCGTGTTGACTGACGTCCATGAAGGTAAATCCCCGCTGCTCGCCTGAAGGGAGACTTCACCTCCCTCTGTCTTCACACACACGCACACACACGCACACACAGCTGCAGCTCCTGAGGCTGGAGAGCAGCTTCACAGATGTGTTTGAAGTTCAGGCAAGATAAATCAGAGTGTCAGGAGAACCGTTTGGAACGTGTTTCAGCTCATCTCTCTCCTGGTCTCTGACAGTGAGCTGAGTTCAGGAATCATTCTGTTGTTTTTAACGCTGAGTTTGTTTTTATTTATTACAGCGTCCAAATGACTAAAAGGTACAAGAAGTTAAAGAGTGACTGCAGCTGATTGCTCAAAAGAAGCTGTAATATAGGCTCAGGTGATAGACTGATCTCCTTACAGAAAGGATTCCTGCAGAGACAGACCAGGATAAGATCCAGTCCCATCTTACAGATAGAACTCAGTCTGATCAAATCTTAATCCACCATGAGCAGAGCACTTTGCAGCATTTAGCAAGTTACAGTGGCAAGGACAAACTTCCTTAAACAGGCAGAAACCTCCAGCAGGACCAGACTCATGTTAGACACACACCTGCTGAGGCCGTGTTGGAGAGAGGTATAGAGGGAGATGAAGAGAGAGAGATGATAGTGGTGAGACGGATAGTAGTAGTTTTAGCAGCTGGAGTCTGGCACGTCCACAGCAGCAGAGATCCAGAGGAACCTACGAGACAAGGGAGCTCAGGGACTCCAGAAAGGTCTATGGTTAGTGACTTTAATGGGACAGGAAGAGTTAAAGTAAGAGACAGGCAGACAGAGGAGAGAGAGGGAAAGACAGGACCCCAGTGTGTCAGTCTAAGCTTATAGCAGCATAACTAAGAGCTGGTCCAAGACTGAGTCAGCTCTAACTTTCAAGCTACTGCTGATGTTAAACTTATTCCAGCTAATAGTGAATTATATTTTTTTAAAACAAAGCGACATCCTTTTCTTTTTCAGTGTTTGTTGTTAGATTAGAATCTACACACACTCACATTTCTGCACATTTTTAATGCTGGCTTGAGAAAATTCAGTTAATGCTCTGTTGGCAAGCTAAGCATACACCACCATCTAGTGGTGAGCAATGGAACTGCAACTTGAAGTTTGACTCTGGGAAGACTACTCTGTCTTTATTGTTCACTTAAAGCATCAAACCAGCTTTTCATGCACTAAAAGGCTTCTTTGTATATTTCAAGCTGCACCCTTTTATATCCTTCAGTGATAATACTTTCAAAAGTTTGATCATCGTCTCATTGCATCAGGTTGTTTTGCAGCCTTCTCTGGTTTAAAACGTACAGCCTCTCATGCTTTGAAGTTTAGATTTTATTTTACTGTTGAATTATTTAGAGGGCAGACCGGAGCTGCTTCTTTTAAATGTCCACTGTGTGCTGCTTTAAGTGCAGGAGAGGCATCACGCCCTCTCAGATACAAGCAGAAAACAGAGCCGACTGAACAGCAGGTGCACATTTGCACTCTTTCAACTTGATTTGTTCTCAGAAATCCTTTCTGCTTCCTCTCAATTATTGACTCGTGTAGATTCCTCTCAGCCATCAGCAGAGACATCCACTATAAAGGCTGCAGCCCAGACATTGCATGCATGCATGTGAGCAATCAAAGTGCATCCACTACAGTTCTTGTTTTTGTCCCTGTCAGGCTCAAATCTATTTTAAGTGTCTGATAACATTACAGTCAGAATCCCTGCACCAACAATCAGTCATTTTAATTTGCAGAACACAGGACCTGCTGCTCCACCTCTGCTTTGTCGGGGGGTAATTTTTGTGTTAACTTGTGTTGCAGAAATTGTATGATGATCTGAACTAACAATTTAAAACACCGAAAAACACACAACAGCTCTTTTCACACATGCACTAACAGCGTGAAGTCTCCTCTGTCAGACAGAAGGAGCAGGGTTCATTTAAAAAGGACGCAGTAATGTTAACATGATATCAAACATGATGTGTGACCTCAACTCAATTGTATTTATACAGCACCTTTCATACATTCAAGCATGCAGCCAAAAGAGCTTCACAAAACAGCAGAGACAGAAATTAGCAGAAATGGGTTATTTTGTTAAAAAAAAATCATTAAAGTAAATAAATAAATATGCTAAATAAAAAATACAAAAAATTAAATAAATACAAAATACTAGAAATTGAAATTAATAACAAATACTGAAGAATAAATAAACACTATAAACCAAAATAAGATCAATAAAATACACTACAAACAAAATAAATAGAAAATACTATAAATTGTATTAATTAAAAAATACTAAAACGTGAAAAATACTTATATAAAAAATCAATAAAACTAATAAAATAAGCAAGGGTAGAAAGCAAAATTAAAAATCAGGTATAGTTAAAAAGATCAGATAAATAAAATAAATAATTAAATTAATAAGATAAATAAACGTTGTTACAACAATTATTATAATAATGCAGTCCAGGGCTAAAAACAAATTACTCAAAATTAAAAGCTAGATTAAAAAAGTAAGTCTTAAGTTTACTTTTAAAAACACTCAGAGAGCTCACCGTTTTGATGTCCAGAGGCAGAGAACAGGAAGCTCTCTGGCTTGTGCTTGTGTGGGACACGAGGAACACTGTGGTTTCTTTGTCTTTACACCAATGCTACGTGCAAACAGATGCATTCAAAGCATCAGTGAATGAGTGCAAAAGGACACACTGGTGAGCAGGAACTTGTACCCATCATTGAAAGATGTCTGACTCTCTTTCCATTCTCCCTCTCTTCTTCTTCTCTTCCTCCTCACAGCGCAGACTTTCACCTTGGTGACCAGCGACACGTGAGCGACGCCGGCCTCGACGTCCACACCGGCGCCCCGTAAAGCCCAAATGTAGCCAGCCTGCACCGAGCATGCTCCATGGCTTCCTGCGTTTACAACAGAACTCCTTTGATACTACTGTTACCATGCCCACGAGGAGACTGAGACTGAGAGGGTGACGGCCTCCAAACGGACTGATCACTGAGACGGGCCGCCATCACATCCTGACACAGAGAGAGGCTGACGTACTGCACCTTTAGCTCCTGTTAGATCTGTCCATTCTGTATGTCCCTGAGCTAACAAACAAACCTATGGAGTCCTATCGCCCCACAACATTCCTGCTCAGATTGTGAAATGGTTTAGTCGTACAATTAATCACTTTGAGATAAAACACACCTGCACAACGACCTTCATATGACACACACCGCTGAATTCAGAAATATGGTTGCATAAGAAAGGTGTGTTAGTCAGGACGAGTGTTGATCCTTTTGTCATCCTCCTTTGAGTCTTCTTAGAAAATCTATTTAGAGCAACGATTGTTTTAGAGTTTTATTGTGCGTCAATCAAGCAGAGTTTTTAATGTTTAAAGACAAAAGGTTGGAGCAGGAGGAGAGCAAACGCTGAGTCATCAGCTAACGCTATCGGGGGTTTGGATAGCTAGGTGCATCTGACATTTTAAAACAGCGATGTTAGATGGTGTGCTAAATCTGACAAGGCTGGAAACTAAATGTTCTTACAGGAGTAAACAAACAGCTCACACTGAACGAGACATCTTCATGCAATGATAAATAATGGACGAAGACTCGGTGATGTCAAGCTTTGGTTTCAGAAGAGGCCATTGTCATATCAGGAAAGCTGACCCCAACTAACTCTCAGTCTATATATGGGCAAAGAGGAAGAGCAGGCCACGCCCCTCACTCTGCTTTATTCAGTGTTGCCAACTCCTCAGTAAGGAAAGTAGCTATTGGCTGTCCTAAAAGTTGCTAAATTATGTCATTAGTTAATTTGCATAATGGAAATTGTAAAGGACGCTGAAGGAGAGACAAAAAGAGAGTAAAGAACACTCTAAATATGTTCACTTAGGAGCATACAACAATTCAAAACAGTAAAACATGAACATTTTCAACATTTATATTGTATAAAATCTAAATGGACCAAAAGAGACAGTAGACCAGATCAGCCAGCGGCGTCTTTGTACAAGCGCAATACATTTGCAGTCTGGACTCTGAGGGTGAACGCCTCCTGCTCTTACTGCAGCTAGGTCCCCAAAAGTCTCCAATTACATCATAACAAGTTTCTAGATTTGTTGCTTTTTTTAAAAAGAGTCAATGAATTAGTCTGAAAACTCGCTAAATGTAGCGACAAATCATCTAAGTTGGCAACACTGGCCTCATTGTGCAAACTTAAAAAAAGATGAGTCATAAAAACTTCACCCAAAAAGTCGGTACGAATAAAGAAATGAGCTACAGAGACAAAAACTGTTTTTATACCAGGCTGTAAACATGTTTACCTGTGCTCTTAATAAGACGTTTTAATATGAGGCTCTATAGAGATGGCTCACTTTTGGAACCAGCCTCTAGTGGACACTAGAGGAACTGCAGTTTATTTTTTTTTAAGTTAGATTTTTGGGCACTTTTGCCATTATTTGTTATGACAGCTGAAGAGAGACAGGAAACGTGCAGTGTTTGGTGCTTCTGAACTGGATTTATTTTACAACATCAGAAGTTGCCGTCTGATTTTACTCTCAATGGGACCATATGTTAAAAAAACGAACGTCATGCTGTATTAAATAAAGATTGAGAGTGAAAGTCATGAAGAAAATGTTTACCGAGAAGTAGGACCACTAACTCTAAAACTTCTACACTTCTTTCATATTTATTTTTGCATCCAGCACAGTCGCCCCCTGCCGGACATTAGAGAGAATGCAGGATTACGGCATTTCTGAATTTGCACATTTTTCAGATGTGATCCCAAATCCACTTTTAATACACCCTTCTGATTTCTAAGTGATTTTTTTGTAGTCTCAACAAATTCAGTTCCCATTATCTTGGGAAACACTTTCTACAATGTCCTCTGAAGTTTACGCCAACAAAACCATCGTGTGAAGATTGAAAAAACATCTGCTCTCCCTGAGTCCAGTAATCTAGCAGACTGCCTGATGCTGCAATATGTAGATAGATTACCATGATGTTGTAAAACAATTGTTTTATAGTTTATCCGATCAGCTAGCTAAACACAGCAATCAACAGTCATGCGTTTCGAGCTATAGATATATCGTAATCACACCATTTCACAGTCTGACTTTGTGACGTGTCCTGGCGGTGATAGAGCTCCATAGAAACCTACTGCTGAAAACATACACACATCGATATACAGAACTTTTGATAAGTATTAAAGTCATTTTAACGTTATAATTATTAAAGTATTCTACTGATCTGGAGGAGGGATATTAGCTGTGACCTGGTGGCTGGAGGTGAGTGTACAGCTGTATATAGGAGCTGATGGGCTAAGCACCAAATCTCAACACACATGCAGTGCTTTACTTTAACCCCGAAGTGACCGCCGACGCTCTTGAGTTTGATTCTGCTTGTTGGTTTGAGAGCGGAGGCTCCCTTATCGCTCTGTTTCCACATCTTTTGCACCTGCAACATTACAGATGGTCCTTCATTGGATATACATATATAAATATATAAAAAGTATATATATGAACATAAAGCTTATTTTTACTTCAACAAGGTGCCACTTCATGCTGCTGTTTTCCCTTTTTTTTTTGGACAGACAGAACTCAGTATTTTGCAGAGGTTGTGAGTATTTATGTTGAGCAGACACACACAGTATGTGAATGTTTTGTGTCCTTTCTTCGTTTCTCTCTCTCTTTGGTTTACACGACGTAGGAGATCTACAGTAAAGAAGCCGAGGACGTGACACAGATTAGACATTTTTGCGTTTGACTCTGTCCTATGTGGTGACGAATCAGAGAATAGCACACGTACGAAGCAATAAGTAGGACTTTGGAGCTCCAGGACGTAAAAGAAATTTAAAAGAGATGTATAAACTGTAAAAAAAAACAAAAGAAGAGTTAAAACCAGATAACGTAATTTATGTACACACTGAAAAGAAGAGCGAATATTATAACTATCAGAGGTTATTATTAATATTATTAGGGTCAATATGCAAAAAGTTCATACCCCATCTGTTTTATATCATGTGAAATAAATGTTGATGTTCTTAAACACGCTTGTTGATGGTTGTTTTTCTTTCTTATTGTCACCTGCTCATGAAGTTAGCTTCAGCGTATGAGGTCAACTTTTCTTTTTGTCCATTTGAAACGACATGATCAGACGTCACGGAAGCCCAAAGCAGACAATCATCCACACTTTTTATTTACTCCAGTTTCAGTCAGTTAATTGCAGCATGGCATGTCGTGATCTAGCCTATCAGCCTATTTTACTGCTTATTGACAAAATTGTAAAATAAACAAATTAAGTGATAATGTAAAGTTGTTATGGGAATTAGAAACCCACCACTTTGAACAATTTTGCCATCATCACTCTTACCCGGGACTTCCACCAGATCCGTGTCCGGTCAATCTCCGATCTGCTGCGGTCCTCAAACGTAGCACGGAGCAGGACCGCCAGACAGCTCTGAAAATTAACCGTATGTTTTCGTTTTGTTTTGGTGCCTGACTTCCTGTCCCACTCCCTCTGTTGAGATTGATGCGTTGTGCTCCGGCATCCAGCAAAAATAGAAGTCTTGTGTCTCTGATCCGTTGCCTTCCAACCTGCTGGATCAGGCAGGTTGTGACGGAGCGGAGACGTACCGGACACGGATCTGGTGGAAATTGGTCGTTAGAGGTTTTCTCACCAGCTCCACTGCTGCAGCTTAGACTTAACGTGTTTGCTACTGTGTCAACAGGCAGAGATTAAATGTGACTCCTTTCTGTGGATTGTTTTGATACGACGTGTCATTTCATCTCTAGCATAACTTTTGCTGTTGAGAATTAATCACCATTGTTAAAGGGTTTTCACCAATCAGAGTCAAGTATTCAATACAGGCGGGTAATAATTTGTTACTGGAAATCAAGCTTAAAGAGACAGTCATGTGGAAATTGAGTAAATTACATGGGAGGATGCATGTCCATTTAGGGGTGTCTTTTTTTGTGTAAAATAAAGCTTTCGCATTTGGACACTTCAGGAAAATGAGTTATAACTTGCTTGAAGTCATAACTTACTGCAGGGGTTCCCAAACTTTTTATTCCCCCAAAATAACATTGCCAGAGACTGGAGACCCCCACTGTCCTAATATGGTTAAATGTTGCTCACAGAAATAGTAGGCCAATCCAAAAACCTACAGATATCTTTGTAATTTAAAGAAGGCTATAACAGGATAATTTCCTAAGGGGTCATGTGGCAACAAAGTAAAGAAGACAAAAAATATGACATTTTATATTTACATTGTTGTATCTAAAATTTAGCTACAAATTGTGTATATTTTTTTTTTTACAAAAAAAGGATAAAAGATGCCATTTTAGGTCTTTCCAAGTTTTATTGATTTTTGGAAGGCTTTTTGCGACCCCCACTTTGGCAACCACTGACTGACTGGAACCCAAACCCAATATATGTACTGTTTATATTCATATTTTGTTGATTAACTTGATTCATTGTTCATGGATTAACAAAGAGATTCACTTTTCTTACAGATTATGAGGCTCCAGAAAAATCGAGTAAATTGGGAGTCCCTTGCCAGGCACAGACAATCAACTTTTGTCTTCAAGCAAAATCATCCATCAATTAATTTTTTATCAAAAAAATACAACAGTGCTTTAACCAGTTCAGCTCTACTTTGAGCAGTTCAGTTAAAATAATTGATCGACTAACCGATCGAAAGTTGCAGCTCTAATTGAACCGTATTCACACCCTGGATGCTCAAAGTTTGGTGGTGACCGAGCAAACTCCAGTCCATCCAAACAAAGGGAGCACCTCCAGAAGCAGGCCTAGTTTCAGAGCAACAAGTCGGTCCCTGATATGAGCACGGTTCGTGGGGTCCGGACTCAGAGTACAGAGCGTCAGTTTTATAGAGAGACCGGCTGCGGTGCATTCGTAAAGGCTAAACCGGTCTCCCAGGAGCGGTGCAGCTCTCAGAATAATGCACCTTGCTGAGATAAAAACGTGCCTTTTCAGCACTTTTTGAGTTGGATCATTTTTCTGTTTGTTCGAACACGTGGAGCTGAGAGGCCACAATGCTGGCGATCGTATATTGAGACGAGGATGGCTCACTCGTTATGAAAAATCCAGGCTGCAACTCCTAGTGGTGCATCATGATATCGACATTTTAAAGAACTTATCTCCCTATTTAAATTGTTTTATTTATTGAGATCTTTAAAAAGTACACAGAGACATATGTCATTAAAAAAATCCTATATTTATTTGTGTCATATCTTATATCACTGCATACTTGTACTTTTGAAACATTTAAATTAAAAAAATAATGAAATAAAGGAAGTATCTTCTTTTTTTTTATATATTTTTCAATTTAGAAACTTCACACACATACATAAAAAAAAATTCATTTTCTTTTTTAATATACATGTTTGTTTTAAAAGAACATCTCTTCTATTTTCTTTACATTTTCATTCAAGAACAAGAATCCGTATCATGCAAAAAAAAAAATACATATTTTTAAAAATCTACCTGCCTGTGTAAAGCTCCATAAGCTAGCTTTTTCACCGAAATGTCCTGTTTTTAAGTACAATTGAGGTTAAGTAAATACATTCAAAGACACGGATGCAATCCCTTTAAGATCAAATGGAATTGAGCAAGATACGTTCTTTCTAATTCATTCTGAATAAAAATGTCTCCCTTGATTTATTTTGAGTTGTCCCTGGTACCCCTTTTGTAAAGGCTAGTATTGTTTTGTTTTTTTGGTAGCATGTTAGACTCAAAATTATTTCATATTTGGGTTGAGTTTAGAGCAGCCCAACTACCGAGTGATTATGACTTGGGTCCGGCAAGAAAATTTTTTTTTACTAACACTGACAAGTGCTGCTCCTTTATTATGTTTATGCCCTTTTGGATGTGGCAATACGTTAATAAACATCCAGTGTGTTTGTTATCTTATCTATTTGTTTTTCTTTTAAATGGTTAACTTTGCTCACTGTCTGCTAAAAATGTCCGGCCCAGCTCATGTCCTTAGTCTGAAAATCCGGCCCGACTATATTTCATTGAATATCCCTGGTTTAGAGCATAGACTGTATAAAACAAATGGCCGTAGTATCCGTGACGTCACCCATCTGTTCCTGAAGCCCTGTTTTGAAGCTGATCGTCAGTGGGTGCCATATTGGAAATGCTGAACTCAATGGCTGTTTTTCGAAACCGCCTACTATACTAACAGTATGTACTGATTTGGCCAAAATTCAGTTTGTAGTAAGTAGTATGTGAACAAGAGCTAAATCTGCAGTATGCCAAAACTTCCCTGATGTCTACTGATTTGGGAAATTGCTCAGTATGCATCGGACCAGTCTGCCTTGTGTACTCTTTCCCACAATGTACAACGCTCGTTCCACTTTTTCTTTTCTCTTCTTTTATTGACGGAGGGAACTCCTTTTTTAGGTGCTGTGAAAATGACTAAATTCCATATAAACCACTTCCTAACTTTTTAAATCATTCGTGATGCTAATGAAGCAGTTTACCTATCAGCTTGGCCGTTGTGTACTTCCACTTTCCGAAACTGGAAATTCAGTGACGTCTGGCTCATTATACTGCAGCACAGATCGAACAGAACAGTCATACTATATACTAAATTCAAATGCAGTATGTAGTAGGTTGTACCTACTGCCTACTACATTAGTAGGTAGTAGCCTATGTAGCAGGCCGCTTCGAAAACAGCCAATCTAACTTCTGTTGAGCTAGTGTGACGTACAGAGGCGGGCCTTTAGCTTCCTCGCTAACAGATACAGTGTTCCCGCCTGTCAATCAAGTCAGGCATGCCCTTATTTGGGCAAAACTCATAGGTTAAATATCTTCGAAAAAATGAGTTCTACACAAATTAACCCCTGTAAATAGAGAAATGAGCTTTTCAGACCTAAACTATTTTTTGTACCAGGCTGTAAACATGTTTATTTCTGCTGTAAAGATAGTCTTCTTTGAATGGGTGTGTAAGTAGTTTCCTGGGTTTTACAGCCAGCCTCAAGTGGAGACTCGAGGAACTGCAGTTTTTAACACTTCCGCATTGGCTTCATATTTTGGTGTAGAGTGATGCATCTTGCTAAATACATTCGTTCTGAGCATGCGGAGCTCTACGTCACGCAACCCCCTGCTGTGTTTTACGCTTGAAGCTGAGAGTGTGAGTGGAGGAAGAAGGGCAGCTAGGACAACTTTTCGAGTGGAACCACTAAAATAGCTTCTCGTGCTGCTCGAAAATGCCTCAAATAACAACCGAAGGGGTCGAACAAGAGGCTCAGCCGTCGTCGGATCAAAACGACACCGGGGAAACGGCAGAAACCGGCAAGGAGGGACAGGCCGTGCCGGACCCCAAACGGGAACCGGGCGACAACAACGAGAACAGAGCAGGAATGGACGCGAACAGTGGTCGTGGTGCTGCGGCGGAGGACGAGGCGCAGAGTCCGGCTCTCTCCCCCGACACCGACAAAGACACGGTGCTACCGACCGAAAACACAGACAAAGAGGAACCCGGCTGTGAACTCTCTGAACCGGGGAAAAGTCCCGTACAGGGGAGTTTGGCGAGTAGCACTGATTCTGCACAAGAGGGCTCCCGGGTGCTGAAACAAGAACAAAGAGAGGGCGAGAGCGTGTCCTCCTCACCGCCCGCAGACCGCACCAAGACGGCGGAGAAAGCCGGTACCAAGAGGAGGGCCAGCCTGGAGCTCACCTCGTCGGATGGAGAGCCGCTCAGCAGGATGGATTCAGAGGACAGGTCTGTGTGTTAGGGGGAAGATAGAGGCCTGCTGGTTTCTAGAAGAGGTGCTGAGAGGTCATAATACCAAGTCCACTGTTTATCAGAACACAGCAGCGTTTTCACAGGTTACACAGAACATGCTCCACACGGTCACCGCAAAACGACCGCGCCGGTACCGCTTCACTGCAAGGTCCCAGTAACCCACCAGGAAAGTTTCTGAACGCCTCCTGAACCTTTAAAAATCGTCGAATTCAACATATTAGGTTGTGAATAGATCCTCACAACACCAGGAAACCAGTGTGAGGAACAATCAGAGGGTTTGGTTTTGGGTTTTTGTCAGGAAGAGTGGGACTAAGGGCTAATTCAACATCAGCACATGGCAGCATTCATCCCTAAAGTCAGCTCTTGGTCTTCAAAACGATGTTTATTATTGTACCCCACACTTCACCTTACATTGTACAATTTAACTCGTCCTTTACATGATAAGGAAGTCAGTGTATATTAGTATTAAATGTATATTTAGGGGAAATTGCTGCATCACACCAAAATTGAAAAGTCAAAATTGCTAGTTTTCCGATAAGTCCTTAACTAAACAAATATTAGTTATTGTCTCATTGAGTTCTACATAATCCTGTAAAATTATAAGGAAGTCACCTTTGAAGAGGTCATACTTATATCATATTGAGAATAAAATAAAAATGTATATTATATCAGTCCCTCCAGGATTTCACAGGTTTTTCTGTGATAATGAAGTCAGATTTTTCGAAAGCTTTTGGTAAAAAATTGCAGTGAAAGTTGCCTTTTGTTTTTAAAGCTTTTTTCCCCAATAACATCTCAGGGGAAAGTAAATATGCGAAATTATTGACAGTTGTTTTTAGTCATACCAAAAAATCCTTGAGAAATTTCAACTATTTTAACAAAATATACTTTATTTGCGCACAGCTAACAGAGAGTCTCCATCTTAATCTTCCATGTTACGTGCATGGACACATAATGAACCTCATAGGCGGTGCTTTCTGCAGACCTTTTGACCAGCTGAAATCGTGCAACTTAAACCAACTCACCTTGTTCTTTTCAGCACTTACGACAGACCTGGAGGCAACCACTTCTGTCATCGTCACTTGTCCTGCCTGTTGTCCTCGCTTTTCACCCGTTCTCCGCGCATGTTTTGTTGTTGAAAAGTGCAGATCAAGTGAGGACTTATGTTTAACCAAGATATTACACGCCTTGCAAAACAGTTTACCCCCGCTTTCATGTAAAACATCCGGAAACTGACTTGCACGAACTTCGGCGGAAATATTAGTAGGTAAATGTGCTCTTTTCACGTCGGACATGTCTTCATCCAGTCAACCGCTAACAAAGAAGTGAATCTGATGACGAAATTGATGACATACAGGGCTGAGGTTAAGGGGTTTGGTCAAATTTGCGGGAAAGTTGCGGTGATTGTATAAAATTGCAAGGCCGCACAGAAATCGCGCTGATTGGTTAAATTTGCGTCGATAGTTTCGATCGCGATGTTTCAACTTCCTGGAGGGACTGTTATATTTTATATCCAGAGGAAAGATGGTTTTTTTAGAAGAGATGTAATCATATTCAAAAAAGGTAATGTCAGGACACATTTCTTAAATTATATATTCAGTAATTTGTCAGGACTGTGGTGGTTTTTGTGAGTTCTCCTATATTAATTCAAAAATCAAATTGACTTCCTCTTTGGGAATTCCTTTTGGGACCCTAAAGGACGTTTCGACCGACTTCCCCGTGTATTTATTAAGAGGGAACTATCATTTCAGGATTATAGTGACAGACAATACCAATGGGATGGGCCTTTTTTATTGTGATATTCATATTCACACGAAAACCAAACATTGAGCTCTTAATAATCTATGTGTTTGGGTCTGTTATCAGACTCCACAGGCTGCTGTTTGACCAAGAGGTTGTTCTGTGAATCTGCACAGAGTGAAAATGTCCAAAGTTTATCATTGCTATCATCATTTTTATAACCGCCCCACGTGGAGATGTTTTTATTGCCCGGCCTTTAAATGTCCAACATCGTCAGTCCATTCAGGAGAGATGTTAAGAGAACGTGGATCATACTGAGACTAACTCTCAAGTAGCACACAAGACAAGACCAGATCTTTCCTTTCCTTTAACTCGTTCTGTTCTGCCCCTCATCGATTCATTATGATGTGAACTTTCCCTTCAGTCGTGTGTGACAGATTGAAACTGTGAGTCACTCAAAGTTGTTGTGATAATGTGAAGTTCAACCTGTGCCACTGCGTCGGTGCAGCGTCAGACTGTGCCAACAAGGTGGGAAGTGACTCAAACCTGAACCATGCACACCTACACTGCTGCTCAGTGACGCCACATGAGTAACACTGGGGTGTTTTTTAGTTCACTGAAAGCTCCAACGCTCTCAGTCCCAGCGTGGACAGACACACTGAAACATGAATCAGTGTGAAGCGTCAGTCACAACAATGAGAAGATGAATATTAGGAGGGTTGAGAATGAGGCTGACACCCACTCCAAACTGTTACTGTGAACAGATCAGATATTATTTAACCTATCTGTCGAAGTAGAAGGGGTTCTGTGAAATATCATCAAACTGTCTGAAAGAATCAAAATTTTTAGTTGAAATTGTCCCGAAAGTGTAAAAATATAATAACATAAAATAACTTGAGGCATTCATTTAAAGTGTAGTATTTGATGACATTTAAAGGCCCAGAAAGGGGTTTTTCGTGTTTTCTGGTGCCCCCCTTTGGATCAATCAGTAAATCTTTATTTATAGAGGAACCTACAAGACAAGGGAGCTCAGGGACTCCAGAAAAGTCCATGGTTAGTAACTTTAATGGGACAGGAAGAGTTAAAGTGAGAGACAGAGGAGAGAGGGGGAAAGACAGGATCCCAGTGTGTTAGTCTAAGCCTATAGCAGCATATCTAAGAGCTGGTCCAAGCCTGAGCCAACTCTAACGATAAGCTTTATCAAAAAGGAAAGTTTGAATTCTACTCTTAAAAGTAGAGAGGGTGTCTGCCTCCTGGACCCTGACCTGTAGATGATTCCAAAGGAGAGGTGCCTGATAACTAAAAGCTCTACCTCCCATACTACTTTTAGAGACATTAGGTACAATGAGCAGCTCCAGAAAGGTCTATGGTTAGTAACTTTAATGGGACAGGAAGAGTTAAAGTAAGAGACAGGCAGACAGAGGAGAGAGAGGGAAAGACAGGATCCCAGTGTGTCAGTCTAAGTCTATAGCAGCATAACTAAGAGCTGGTCCAAGCCTGAGCAGCTCTAACTATAAGCTTGATCAAAAAGGAAAGTTTGAAGCCTACTCTTAAAAGTAGGAGATTTCTTTTAGTGTGAAGTTTTATATATTTAGAGTCAGGTTAAAGGAACCATTGAAGACTGTTCAAACTGGACATTACCGAGCGTCTGTAACCCTCTGCCTGCTCTAAGCTCGTGTCCTGACTTCTGCTCTCCTGCTGTTGCAGCAGCTGGAAGACATCACTGAAACTTTGTGTTCATCGCACAGAGTGAGCAGCAGCTGGAAACAGGTGTTGATGAGTGTGTTACTGTGCGTGTGTGTTTCTCTGGGGTGTCAGACCTCTTGTAGGACGTGTAAGCACGGCGCCACAGAGAGCCAGTATGGACGGGGATCTGGGCAGATGGTCTCACACACACACACACGAACACCGGCTGCAGCAGGCTTCGTCAGAGACAAATTTGAGAGTTTCTTTTTTTTAGATGCTCTCTCTTTTTAACTGAACCTTTAAATGTCCTGTTTCTCCATCTAAGATCGAATATACGCAGTGCTCACATTCACAGTTTGATACATCAGCATCTAGGGATGTAAGGGTATATCACAAGACAGTAAAAAATCGATACATATAAGGGTGGATTAAAAATCTATTCAACAACATTTGTTATGCGATATTATTTTTAAACAGTAGAAGGCACTATCTGCATTTCACTCCAGTTGTTCAACATCATGAAGTCTCTTGCACTGCTCTCTCGTCACTTGCTGAGTTGAGCGTAACAGACATGGCGGCAGCAGGTGAAGACCGAGCAGTTCAGGATGCACCTTTGTGTTTCAGGTCTGAGGTGCGGCAGCATTTTGTCTATCCCTGATATTCCTGAAGAACAACATGTAAAAATCCAAGCCAGGAGCAGAAGCTTATTAAAAGAGATTGACCTTATTTGCTTAAATATTTAATACTTTCATTTGGGAATCGTTCACTTTCCATTTCTTGAGAATTTTTCTGAAATTTTCCAACAAGGTATTTTTGTACGGTCATTTTGAGGGTTTTTTTGTAAGGCGCTGAAAAAAAGTGTGCAGTGTTTTTATTTGAGTTACAACACACCTTAAAAAAAGAAAGGATTACTTTTTGTACAAAGAAATATAAGAGAACAAATATATATCTGAACTGTTCATATCTGAGAGTAAATTTTGAGTTCAATCCAGTTTCCTTGAAATTGTTAGAGAATCGTGAATCGTATCGGGAACCAAACATCGGGATTTGAATCGAATCGTGGGTTGAGTGAATCCTTACATTCCTATCAGCATCATGTCCGGAGCCTCAAGACAGTGCACCGGTAACCTTAAAACATGCTCCAGAGCTGACTTCAATCAATCTTTATTTGTGTCACGCCAAATCACAACAAACGTTATCTCAAGACGCTTTTACAAACAGAGCAGGTCTAGACCGTACTCTATGTCAAATTATGAACAGAGACCCAACACCAAGACAGGGCATTGCACCTCGCAGTATTTAGCGATGAGGAAAAACTTCCTTTAACAGGCAGAAACCTCCAGCAGAACCAGACTCATGTTAGACAGCCATCATGCCTCGACCGAGTTGGGTCTGGAAAGAGGGATAGTGGAGAATAAGAGATAGAGGGAGCGGTGATAGTGATGAGACGAGTAGTAGTAGCTGTTGACGCTGGAGTCCAGCACATCCATATCAGCTGGAGTCTGGCACGTCCACAGCAGGAGGACGTCTACAGCAGCTCAGAGGAACCTACTAGACAAGGGAGCTCAGGGACTCCAGAAAGGTCTATGGTTAGTAACTTTAGTGGGACAGGAAGAGTTACTGTTAAGGCTGATTTATACTTCTGCGTCGCCCTACGCAGCAGGGGCTGACGCGGACATGAGCCCCTCATACTTCTGCGTCGGTGTGTCTGTGTCGCGCAGCAATTCTCCGCCGAAACGCCTGAGGGCAGTGCGGTCTCTCTGATAGCCGGTCGCCTGCTTCCGGTCCCGCTACGATCTCTGTTTACTTTTCCACATCGATTCAGAGCGTGTTATGTTAATCTACAGCTGATACATGTTGCTGTTTATCATACAGACATGATTACATGAAGAATAGAGAGGAGGAGATGAAATACACGGCCGATGTGTGGCCGATGTCCGGGACCCCGGAAGTGCTGTGAATGCGGGAAAGACAAAGCCGTCGAGCGGACCAATCACAGGGCTTGCGGTCCGCGTCGGCTCTACGCGTAGTTACATTTTGGAGGAGGTGCACGTCAGCTACGTGCGTAGGCCTCGGCGTAGGTACGGGAGCTACGCGGACCTACGGCGTAGGTTACGCCGTCGATTCGACGCAGAAGTATAAATCAGCCTTTAAAGTAAGTGTTGGTGGGGTTGGGGGAAGGGGTGAGATAGGATCCTATGTTATCCTCAGACTATTTCCAAACAGAGCAGGTCTTACCCTTTAGCAGGCAGAAACCTCGAGCAGGACCAGACTCATGTTAGACACACATCTGCTGAGACTGACACCAGGAAGCATGGGAGCTGTGAGGCCACTAAATCTAGGAAGAATTGATCTAATCATTGAAATCGAATTTTTTTCAACACCATATTTTGCTACTTAAACCCGTAGTTTGTCTCTTTCATTTCCAAACCACTCCTTTAAAATATTTTGGACGAAAAAAGTATCTTTGTTCACTTTCATAGTTTCTCTCTCGTCTGTTTGATGCACAAGTTTCCCTCTTTTCTGGAGGACGCCATGTTTGATCACTCAGACCTGAAACGATGTGTTGCAGGAGGAAAATTGCATGATGCTGCAGACTGACTGGCTGTCTTTAACTTTGTCTGCAAAAGTTAATCGTTGTTATCTATGTTTATTTATCACAATCACGTAGTTATCAATCTGCTTCTTATATTCTCATTGAAATAAAATCGGCGTTTGACTCATTCACAGCCGGTAAGCCTGTATTTGTGCTGAAACGTCCTCATGCTCTCTCCTCTCTCCGCTCTGTTTTCTCTGCAGCATTAGCAGCACCCTGATGGACATGGAGAGCACGGCGTCCAGCGGTCGCTCCACCCCGGCCATGCTAAACGGCCACAGCGGGGGTTCTGTGGCGGGGAGCGGCTCGGCGCCGGCGGGGGGGAAGTCTCTGAGCTACACGTGCTGCTGGGATCACTGCCAGCTGCTGTTCCTCAGCAGCCCCGACCTGGCCGAACACATCCGGGCCACACACGTGGACGGACAGAGAGGAGGGGTATGTGAGACACGATCAGGGTCCTCTATGGGACTAGTATCACGTATGAACACGGGCTGCCATGTGAGGTCCGGAGGTATTAAATAACTGCAGGTGTTAGTCCATAAAGATTACAGTTAGAGGATAAAACCTGATCCACACACACGGCTCAGAGACAGATGTTTCAGCGATATCTGATCTGACAGAATAATGAGGCGAGCTGCCGTCCTGTCAGCCAGGGTTCAAGTATCACCAACCAAATAAAAACTAATCTACGGCAGAGATCCAGAGGAACCTACGAGACAAGGGAGCGCAGGGACTCCAGAAAGGTCTCTGCCTCTTGGACCCTGACTGGTAGATGATTCCAAAGGATAACTGAAGGCTCTACCCCCCATACTACTTTTAGAGACTTTAGGTACGATGAGCAGGCCTGCATGTTGGGAGCGTAGTGTTCTAAAGGGGTAACAGTGCGCTATGAGCTCTCTAAGATACAAAGGTGTCTGAGCATTAAGAGCTTTGTAGGTCAGAAGAAGGATTTTAAATTCTAGCCTAGGTTTAATGGGGAGGCAATGTAGAGAAGCTCAGACGGGAGCTCCAGATTACTTTTGCTTAGACCACGTCATCAGTTAACAAAACAGCACACTGATGATATCTGGGGAAACATCTGTTCTGTTCTGCTCTGCTGTGATGTGAAAATAGAAACTTGGTGGTCAGACAGAGGACAAAGACTGAGTAAGAGACGTTTTTTTAAAACCCAGCTGGATTTTAACGTATCTGTAAGAAATATCAAATGTTTGTTTCATTTAAAGGTTAAAACTTCCTCTCTGCTGTCAGTGATTTATAAACACAGGCTCACTGATTTTCACTGTAATGAGGCCTGAAAGACGTTAACGTGCCCTTTAAAACAGAACACACAGTGACTGCACTCTAACACTGGGATTTGATCTCCTTCAGAATATTAACATTTTTAAAAGCAAACTCAAGACCTTGCTTTTTAATCTCACTTTTAACTGAGTCTTATTCTGTCTTACCTTGATCACTTAGTATCTAGTTCAAATTTGAGTCTATTTTGAATGTCATATACCGTCTTATTTGAATTAGACACATATTATTTATCCTCTTTGTTTTAAATATTTATTGATTTATTTTGGATTCATTTATTTATTTGATCTTATCATATTCAAGTGATTTTCATGATTTTTAATTTATTCTTAATCTCAGTATTTTAATATATTATTCCGTTTTACTTTGCTGTTTTTAAATGTTGTGTAGCATACTGTTGTAATCTTTTAGTGTTTTATGATCCTATTCATTTTGTTTTATTTTGGTGAGTTTAATTTCCTATCTTTATTTTTAACATATTATTTATTTATTTATTTATTTATTTATTTATTTATTTATTTATTTATTTATTTAATTATTTATTTATTCACTCATTTATTTATTTATGTATTTATTGATTTATTTATGCATTTTGTGTAACATTATCATTGTATAAAATGTGCTTTACAAATAAAGTCATATTAATTTAGTTAGGTTTGTTTACAGGTCTGTAACCTCAGAGTTCAAAGGGAGCCTGAGATATGTGGCTTGTCTTATTATGTCACATTAATCAGTTTGTGTGTGTCTTTTTGCACAGGTGTTTGTGTGTCTGTGGAAAGGCTGCAAGGTGTACAACACACCGTCCACCAGTCAGAGCTGGCTGCAGAGACACATGCTGACACACAGCGGGGACAAACCTTTCAAGGTGAGCACATACGACATCTCTATGATACCGTACTCTATGTTTTATTATCAACAAAGACCCGACATCAAGACAGGATAAGATCCAGTCCAATCTTACAGACAGGACTCAGTCTGATCTCATCTTAATCCACCATGAGCAGAGCACTTTGCAGCATTTAGCAAGTTACAGTGGCAAGGACAAACTTCCTTTAACAGGCAGAAACCTCCAGCAGGACCAGACTCATGTTAGACACACATCTGCTGAGACCGTGTTGGAGAGAGGGATAGAGGGAGATGAAGAGAGAGAGAGAGAGAGATGATAGTGGTGAGACGGATAGTAGTAGTTGTAGCAGCTGGAGTCTGGCACGCCCCAAGCAACAGAGATCCAGAGGAACCTACGAGACAAGGGAGCTCAGGGACTCCAGAAAGGTCTATGGTCAGTGACTTTAATGGGACAGGAAGAGTTAAAGTGACAGAGAGCGGAGAGAGAGGGAAAGACAGGATCCCAGTGTGTCAGTCTAAGCCTATAGCGGCGTAACTAAGAGCTGGTCCAAGCCTGAGCCAGCTCTAACTATAGGCTTTATCAAAAAGGAAAGTTTGAAGCCTACTCTTAAAAGTAGAGACGGTGTCTGGACCCTCCCGGACCCTGACTGGTAGATGATTACAAAGAAGAGGTGCCTGAAAGCTGAAGGCTCAGTCTCCCATACTACTTTTAGAGACTTTTGTTTTCTCCTTTCATACGGCATTTTTACATATGTTAATCTTTATCATTGACTTTTTTGCCTATTAATAACTGTTTATTTTGTTGATCATGTTCCTGAATTGATTAATTCTCTATTTTACATTATCGAATAAAGCACTAAAGCTTATATTCATGTGTAATTGATGCTTTTTAAATAAAGTTCCATTGATATTAGATAATACAGATATAATCCCTGTTCTTGTGCGGCTCACTGTATCTGAATAAACCTGATGTGAACTCTCTCTGACTCTGCCTCTCGTGTGCTCCCTCAGTGCGTGGTCGGGGGCTGCAACGCCACGTTTGCCTCTCAGGGGGGGCTCGCCCGTCACGTCCCCACGCACTTCAGCTCCCAGGGTTCATCCAAACTGTCCAATCAGGGCAAAGTGAAGGAGGAGTCTCCATCCAAGGCCGGCCTTAACAAGAGGAGGAAACTCAAGAACAAACACAAGCGCTCCTTGCGTATGTTACACACACAAACACACACACACACACTCTTACATCATAACACACAACGTAATTTAATCCTTCATCAGCTCCTCGTGTACTTGCAGCTCGACCTCACGATTTCTTCGACGCTCAGACGATGGACGCCATCCGCCACCGAGCAATCTGCCTCAACCTCGCAACACACATAGAGAGCCTCGGCAACGGACACAGTGTGGTCTTCCACAGCACGGTGAGCGCGCGCACACATATTTAGGAGGTGCTGGAGTTAATGTGTCACAGTGATCAGTGTGTAATCTGTGTGTTTGTGTTTGCAGGTAATAGCCAGGAGGAAAGAGGACTCTGGGAAAGTGAAGCTGTTGTTGCACTGGACACCTGAAGACATGTAAGTCCTCCTGATGTCTCTCCCTCCTCCTCCTCCTCCCTCTCCTCATTTCATCAATCTGTCCTGATCATCTGCTCCTCAGTCCCTCTTGTGGCGATGAGACAGAATTACAGGTCACATTGGATTTGCATTTTAATCTGTAATCGAGTTTCTCTAAATGAACTCTGAGCCATTTGTGGAGTTTAATCTTCTCCTTATAAATATATATTTAACTTTAACACCCTCACATGGAGTTCTCTGCAGCCTGAAAGACTTCATATATCATGTCTGACTTATGTAGGATGTTTGTGGTCGTCTCTTTGTGGTTACATTTCTGTCAGCTTTGCCTCTTATTTAAAACAATTCTTTGATTTTCTAAAAATAAAGTCTGGAAGGAGTTCCCTCGAGTAAAAAGGATATTTAGTATGTATGCAGATGTTTATTCTTTGCATGTTTTATCCCTGACACTTTAGGGCCGGGATGAAACTTTGGTGATAGTAATTTTCTTACGGGAGTCTAAGCCTATAGCAGCATAACTAAGAGCTGGTCCAAGCCTGACTCAGCTCTAACCATTGGTTGGTCCCATTGAGATCAAAGATCTCTTTTTCAAGGGAGACCTGGCCAAGACAGTCAACAGCAAAGATTCACAAAGTTACAGACACACAGAGAACCAAAGTAAACTTTACAAGCACCACATTTGTCATAGAAAGAGCTGTTACCTAGGAGGCAGTGGTAACAAGATACACTAAAAACAACAACATCCTAAAGATTCAGCTTCAAGGTCTTTCATTTTAGATTTAAAAACATTTAGTGACACTGGTTCCTTGACTTTCTGCAATAAATTCCAGGCTGAGGGTGCAGAATACCTAAAAGTCCTGAACGCAGCGAGTTCTGTCCAGCACTTTTCTGAGTCATGAAGGAAAGTTTTAAGCCTACTCTTAAAAGAATAGAGTGTCTGCCTCCCAGACCCTGACTGGTAGATGATTCCAAAGGAGAGGTGCCTGATAACTGAAGGCTCTACCTCCCATACTACTTTTAGAGACTTCAGGTACGATGAGCAGAAACTATGAGGAGAAATTAAAGATGGTTGCTCCTAATTTCCATCTGTGGTCGCACATGAAAGACATGATGTAGGCACCTTACTTAGTAAAAAGCTCAAGAAACTCAAGATCAACACTTTAGTGCATCAGATTTGATAAATCATTTTTGTGCATCATGTAAGGAAATATGATGAACCCTTGTATTTACTGTAAAATCTCATCTCTGTCAGGCTGCCCGATGTTTGGGTGAACGAGAGCGACAGACTGCAGCAGAAGACCAAAGTGGTTCATCTGTCCAAGCTGCCCACAGACACGGCTGTGCTCCTGGACCCCAACATCTACAGGTGTGTGTCTGTGTCTGTGTCTCTGTGTCTCTGTGTCTCTGTATCTCTGTATCTCTGTGTCTCTGTGTCTCTGTGTCTCTGTGTGTGTGTGTGTGAACAAACAACAGGTTGTTAAACCTTTTGCAGCTTGGGTTCTTTATTTTAAATTGGGCAGAAAGAGTTGAGGTCTCTGGGTGTCAGGTTTTGCAGAACAGCGCCCTCTGGTGGCAGTACATCTCCCTGATTTTAATTGAGTTCATGCTTTAGACATCACATGAGGGTGTAGAATAACCCTGTGTTGTTAAATAATGCCTTATATAAAACATTAATTTACACGTGAGCTAACCTCTAACTCTTGAATGTTTCTCCCTCAGGATGTTCTTCTAACCTCCTCCAGAGGAACTCCTCATTCACCTCCACCTCTTCTCCTCCTCCCCTCCCAGAAGACGCTGGGAGTTTAGTGGCTTATTCTCGGGGGCCGTCTGAGGCCTCCGTGTCGTCTCCTTTAGGTGCTGAATTTACTGAGGACGTGTTGCTCGTTTTAGGAAACACAACTAGACGGAAACTAACTGACAGAAGAGTAGGCAGTTAGAAATGTGTAGAGAGAAGCTGTCTTTGTAAATAACTGAGATTTGTAATATATTTTTATACTTTGATATTTTTTACTGGACTGTAGATAGATGTCTCTTTTTTTTTTCAGACAAACTTTTTTAAATAGATGTTTAAAAACTGATGATACTGAGCACGAGCAAGAAGCAGGCACTGCTCTGGTTTGATGTCATTAAAGTTTTTCAAACTCAACTCTGTGTGATGTCTTTACCTGATGACTGAGATGTTAGTAACAATCAAGTGTGTGACTGTGGTCTTCTGTTTTGGTGGTGTATCTTTTTGGCCAGCAGGGAGAGCCGTGCCTGTTATTTAACCACCACATCTAACGTTTGTATTCAGATAGAACCCAGTGTTTGACATAGAAACACTATTTTAAACCTGGTTATTGAGCTGTGTCATTCTGTGTATGCCAAGGATTGTTTTTATGACTTATGCTTGACTAATATACGCCGAAAGCTTTATCAGATTATATTTATTTATTACGTCCTTCGTTGTGTCGATCTCCCCTTCAAATCTGATCATCCCACATAAGTTTTTACACAAATCAAATGCAATTCAAACATCTTTAACAGGAACTGAATAAATAGAAAAATACTAACTAAACTAAACATTAAAAACAAATTTAATAAAATGTTTATAATTACACAAAAGGAAAATAGTTTAAAAATAAAGACAGTAAAAAATTTAAATAAAAAATCACTAAAAATTGCAGTAAAACTTTTATTTAAACAGAGAGTGAAGCTTCAAAAAATATATGAAAATAGATGGGTGGATGATTTATATTTATTTATTCTTACTTTTTTGGGCACAGGTATTTTTTGTAAATTATATTCTGAGTGTAGCTGATGTCCTTTTTCTTAATGAATTTATTGAATTAATAAACACAAAGTGAAAAACATGTACAAACTTTTTACAGGACAAAGGACAACCATTCATTTTAGAAAATCAATGTATATAAAAAATACTGATGGTCTTTGCAGGTGTTTGGTTCATCACATGTTCAGGTGAGATGTTTTACAGTGTCAGTCCTGCAGTGAATCGATAAAAGTGAGGTTTGGAGGCACTTCATTCTGATTTCTTGATGTGGAATTTACCAAGAAGAATTATCAGGAGCTGGAATATGCAGACTTTTAAATACAAAGTAAAACATTACATCAAATATGTAAATATGTACATCAATTGCAAACCTTCTCTTCTGATTATTATTTATTTTAAATATTTGATTAGTTATTTAAATATTAATTTCTGATAGATTATTATAACAGTTGTCTTAAATATGGAAAACCTTTGGGAAAAGCATCAGAAATAACAGCCGTAAAAAAGCTTCCGGTATTGGTGACGTTACATTACGTCACCGGAAGTCGCCGCTAGCTTGTCCACCGAGAGGAGAATGGCTGGTCTGCTAAAGAAGGTACGTGTAGAGGTCATGATTTGTTTTAGTCTCTGGGAGAAGTTAGCTGAATTACACATCACTGACTGATTCGACATATTAGTCACGTGTACCGGAGTGTATATCTGTGGTGTTGGATTAATGCACACTCACAGAGTTTGTAGTTTTAACGGGACGCCAGGGGGTGCTGGCTTGTTAGCTGTTTTGCTAGCTGTTTTGCTAGGTATGCTAGCAGAGATGTTGGGGTTATTACATCCCTCACCAGGCTGAAGATTTCTGATCAGTTCAAACGAAAGCTGAAAGAAAATCTGATTTATTAAAAGTCCAGTTTGGTTTTTTTTAAGTGAGAGCCAACGCAGCACTGCTCACGTCAGGTAGCATCATTAGCTAACGCTCTGCTAACCTGGCTAATTCAAACTCGGAAGTCTTCTCAGTGTCTTTTAGATTAGTTTAGATTGTTAAAGTCTTCTGGTTGTTTGAGGCAGCTCAGAATATAAACAATTCTCGTTTAGTGTGCAGCTCACACACCAGGTTGACCTTTAATGAGAGATGTAAAGTCAGACAGCTCTGATCTACAATGATGTTACCGTCAGATAAGCCTTTTATATAAATAAAGACAGATGTATCTTATTTTTTCTTTCAAGATTGGTTTTTATTAGCAAAACAAAAATTGTATTTAGTTATTATATTTTGTTATTACAACGAAACAACAAATATGTTAATACAATTAATAAATAAATAATAAATAAATGGAAATAAAAATAAAAAGGAGAGAAAAATAGAAGCATAAATATTTAAGGGTACAGATTGTGTTTATGTACTTCTATTAAGGATATAAATAAAGGTGTATGAGTAAAATATAATGTATATAATACATCAAGGTGGGTATGAAAATAAAATACATAATTGAAATGAAACATGTTTGAGTCGTGTAAAGGGTTAGAAACCCTAAAAGTAGTTGTTTTGAAGTTGATGCGTGGAAGAACAGAATTATGATATGAATAGAATAAATGAGTGCCTCCACTCTTCTTCTCTTCCAGACGACGGGCCTGGTCGGCCTGGCAGTGTCCCAGAATCCACATGAGGTGAGCATCGTCTGGTCAGCACAACACACAGACACACGGTCCTGTGCTGACAAACCTGAACACTAGAATAATTAACATTCAGTCGACCTCAGACGAGCCCTCCAGCAGGGTCTACACTGAACCCAATACTCCACGCATCTGTTCCATCATCTCTCTCTCTCGAGAACAATAGTGTGTACATTTGAAAGAGACACAGCATTTTGATGTGGCATCCATCCTGTGACGTCTGCAGGGCCGGCTTCAGGGTCCAGCATTCACATCCATGTAGCAGAACAGACTCCACGGCCGCAGAGAAGCCGAGCACATTCACACTGTTGGATCAATCACAGAGGGTCACATTCATATGAATCATACTACAGACACCATCTTTAAACCGTCTCCCTCTCCTCTTCTCTCTGCTCCTCTCAGCGTCTGAGGATCCTGTACTCAAAGATCCTGGCATCCGTGCAGACCATGCCTCAGGACGCAGCCTACAGGAAGTACACCGAGCAGCTGATCAGCGACCGGTTCGACCACGTCAAAGCGGTAAAGCAGTGAAAAACAACAGTGATGTCATTGTCGTAGTAAAGTGTCAGTGAGGTTACTGTAGAAGGAAGAGTTGTTCCTTTATGTGTTCACATTCACTTGATCAACAGCCTGTGAGGTTCACTGCTTCCAGTCCTCCACGATGAAACCGTTAACTTATTTGTACATTTAAAGATCGACAACAAACACCACGACTCATACATAGATTTTATGTTGTGTTAGCATATCTGCTACATAGCCCCACTCGTGTTAAAGATGCTGGTGTGTGTGTTTCTCCTGACACAGGAGCCCGATGTGGAGAAGCTGGAGAAGAAGATTAACTGTGGGCAGATTGAAGAAGTCATTTTCCAGGTGAGTCCCTGATTCTGTCGTAAACGTTTCACCTGCTTTCAGATGAACATACATTACATTCTCTGTGTTGATGTCCTGTCAGGGAGACTCCAGTGTTCATTCATTAATCTTTATTTATAAAGCACCAAATCCCAACAAATCTTCAGACTCTTTCCAAACAGAGCAGGTCTAGACCGTACTTTATGATCTATTATTAACAAAGACCCAACATCAAGACAGGATAAGATCCAGTCCCATCTTACAGACAGGACTCAGTCTGATCTCATCTTAATCCACCATGAGCAGAGCACTTTGCAGCATTTAACAAGCAGAAACCTCCAGCAGGACCAGACTCATGTTAGACACACATCTGTGGATAGTACACTGCTTTTTGCAGCTCTATATTCAAGCTGAATAAAGTTCATAACCTACTAAATGTTCACAAGATGGAACCCTTTGGCACTTCTTAACCCTGGGTGACCAGCTCTGGTCCAGTGTCCCAACAAATATCTTTAAAACACCAATATATCCAGTTTAAATCAAGTTAAATACCAAAACAATGCACTGTTTGTCTGTACATAAATCAATCAATAGTGTTGCAATGCATGCTGCTGTTCTAACCAATAGAAAACATCTTGTTGATGTGTAGCGACAGGTAGGCTAGCTGTCATTTAGATACATTGGCTACAAGATATTTCATAACAGATGCACTCCCTGTGTTTCTATAGATCTAGAGAACGCCTTTTGAATGTGTCATCCCTCACTTGGTGATCAGTTTATTGATTTGGTCTCTGACGTTCTCCTGTGTGTGTGTGTGTGTGTGTGTCCAATGTACAGGCGGAGTGTGAGCTGGCTCTCTCCAGGAAGATGTCTGAGTGGAAGCCCTGGGAGCCGCTGATAGAGGAGCCTCCTCACAACCAGTGGAAATGGCCGATCTGAATACACCCTGTGTATACATACTCCGTGTGTGTGTGTGTTTCCCAATCTCCTGCTTCTAATGAAGTACTGTACAAAATAAAAGTCCCACATTATCCCTACGTTTATTCTCAAGAGTCTTCAATTAACACTTCACAGATTGATGTCATTACTGTGTATATATATATATACACATCATTACATGAGTCAGTTAAAGATAGTGTCTGAATCTGAACCACTGCACCAAAGACTGGAGAAAATTCTTTATTTCAATGTTCTTTAGGGATAAAAAAAAACAAGCCTGAGCTAACTCATGCAAAACAAGATGTCTGTGATCTCTGCTGCAGGGTTCGATTCAGTCACCTTCATGCACTCCGAGCTGGATGATTCAACAAGTAGTGAACTTTAGTGTGTAACATCGGTTAGCTTTGAAAACTACAGAGATTCAGGTAAGATCTAACATTCCTCTGCAGAGAGTCCCTTCATTCAGTCAGACTTTAATCAGCCCCTTGAATCTTAAATAAGCTAAAGGCGTCATGACGTAGTGCACAGAAACACCTGATGCTCCTCTTCAGGCACGGACCTCCTGTGAGCTGCTGCTGCTGCTGCTGGCTCTCTGCAACAGCTGGAGCATGATGGGATAGATGGGAGCGAACTCCTTCCCCTGACGAGCCCTCACTGACTGCACGTAGGCCTCCAGAGCGCCCCTTAGAGGAGAACACAGGAAACAGCTCAGTCACACCACATGAAAAGATGAGTTTGTGTTTAAAATGTGTGTATGCATGAATGTGTATGTATTTATTATTGATCTATTGAATTTATGAATTGATGTACATTTTATGTATCCAATGGTATGACATTTTTCTTGATGAAAAAAACAACATACTATAGTGTGACTTTATCTTGGAAAGAAAAAACGACATACTTTAGCATGACTTTACTTTGAAAAAAACAACATACTGACTTTATTTTGAGTGAAAAGATGACACACTATAGAATGATTTCTTGTTTGTAGTATGTTTTTCATCCAATAAAGTAGCACAACAGTATGTTTTTTTTTTTTTCATTTTTTGGTTTAATCTATGTATGAATGTTGTATGTTGTATGTATGTGTGTATCTATGTATGTATGTATGAAAGTTTGAATGTATGTAAGTATGAGTAAACATACTTACATACAGTCATACATAGGTTCATACATTCATTCATTTATTCATACATACATACATTCATACATACTACATACATTCATACATACATTCATTCATACATACACACTGGGTCCACATGTTACCAGAGATCTGTAGGTTTAAATTAATTAACAAAAGTAAAACTCTTACTTTAGAAGAGAGAGCCTGTCTCTCTCTGAGGGATGATCATCCAGCCACTGGGAGTAACGTGCGATGGACCACTCTGCTCTCTGTGGGGGGAACACTGGTTAACTGAGTGAGAACACAACTGCTTTCTTATCAAGACAACTCTGATGAACCGAGACTCGCAATCCATCATCCACAAGCAGTGGCGCCGTATGGGGGGAATAGTTAGGATGATTCTAAGGGCCCATGACTGACAGGGGGCCCGAAAATAATAATACCAAAAAAGAAAAATCTTAATAATATTTTATTCAGAAAAAGGCAATTAAAAACAGTCCATTTGTCTTCATAAAATGTATATCATAGATCTCTACTTTAGTTGGGCAAATTCATATTAACCCTCCCTTGTAGTGGCATGAAATGGTACAGCCCAGCCTGAGTCACGCTAATCGGCTGTGCCCCGCAGTCAGAGAGAAGTTGCACAGTGCACAGTGTGCGCAAAAGGCAGCTAAAATGTCTGGAAAGACAAAGTCTGGGTCCCAGAAAAGGAGGGAAAGAAAGGAGAGAGAGAAGAAAGGGCGACAGTATGTCACCCAGTTTTTCTCAAGGAAAGGTTGGTATAGTCTTTGAGTGGTTAAAATCAACCTGTTTGCTAGTTTGATGTCCACAATGAGATGAACTACGTTTGAGCTAATTATACTAAATGGGATTCCCCGCCATCCCTACCAGACTCAGCAGCTGATATGTCAGCAGGTGCTCTGTCTCACCACAACTCCCCCTAACCCAATGAACAAGAAGGTGTGCAACATAGCATGTCAATTAGCATTATTGAGGGGGGTCTGTGGGAATCTTTTTTTCTCTCTCTCTCTATCTGTACTATTAAAAAAGCCTATAAAAGCAAAGCTATAGCTAAGCTACACAAGCTACAGCCTATAGTTTGTTTTGGATGCTGGGCAGGTTGAAGCATTGAGTGATTTAGTCTGTTTTAATGTCACAGAGATTACTCAAATAATACCTTCAAATCAGATATTTTGATGGTGACTGACAGCAGATACACAGGGCTCTTGTGGTCTGTGGTGATGGGGCCCAAAATCCCTTGCGGCGCCCCTGTCCACAAGACCAAACAGTGTGTGCGTACCTGGTGAGGGGACTTGAGCTCTGATGGGGCCCTGGTGAAGAAAAAGTGGATCAGGGTGCTGTAGGGGATCAGGTCACCCACTGCTGGACTGCTGGCTATCAGCTCGCTGGTCTGAAACAGCAACGGCCTTAAACACAAACACAGGACATTATGTTAAATACTGCACACAGGACGTCATGTTAAATACTGCACACAGGACGTCATGTTAAATACTGCACACAGGACGTCAGGTTAAATACTGCACACAGGACGTCAGGTTAAATACTGCACACAGGACATTATGTTAAATACTGCACACAGGACGTCATGTTAAATACTGCACACAGGACGTCATGTTAAATACTGCACACAGGACGTCATGTTAAATACTGCACACAGGACGTCATGTTAAATACTGCACACAGGACGTCATGTTAAATACTGCACACAGGACGTCATGTTAAATACTGCACACAGGACACAGTCAGTTTAAACTCATCAGTGTTTGGACTGATCATTTGGCAGAGGATTGTGATGACGGTTGTAAGAGCCTGCTCACCTGAAGGAACGCAGCATTCTGTACGGTTTCCCTAAATCAGATACTCTCCTGCACAGAGGAGCCACCGCCATCTCCATCTGACAAACACAGGACACACACACAGTCATACCTCTGTCTGTTAAGTTATTCCTGCATTAATGAGATGACTGAAAACATGACTCCTCTTCCTCACCTGAGCAAAGTCTGCTGCCAGCCTCATCTTGCCGCCCTCCCCCAGCGGGCGCAGCAGGCTGGTGTGGCGGATGAAGAGCTCGATGGCCCTCTGAGCGATGGCCTCTGTGCTCTCGTAGATGAAGTCCACACACTGGAAGTGTCTGAAGTAGTCAGCCATCACTCTGGTGATGAAGCCCTGCAGCTCCTTCATGTAGAGCGAGCACGGGACATCCGGCTTATCAGGAGCAGACAGAGGCCTGAGACAAAGACACGCAGACAGACATTAAAATTAAAGAAGCTGCACACACATTGATTATCACTCTGCATCTTGAAGCAGAGACACATGCACTATTACATTTTCACTGAGAGGCTTTTATTTCATCAGTTCATCCAGTGTTGAGCCAGCAAGAGTAAGAACAGAACTCAGTTACAAATGTGTCCACCAGGGAGTGCTGACAGCCTGCATAAGCTCTGAACAGCTCCATGTGCATCAATTAGAAATAAAGAACATTTACAGGCTTCAATTAAAGATCAGTGGTTTACATTTATTTTCAGTAAGGGTTCTACATTTCTCCTGAAGAGCTGTGGATACTTAAAACAAATCATGAACTGTATCCTACATGTAACCAGCACTGTTACAGTTTGAAGCTTCTGTTTCATAAGTCAGCAACATCTTAGACATTTAGACCAAGTTTCTGGTCCATCAGATAGTTTACCCCCATAAATCAAGTGTTTGTTTCTTCCAGTTAAAAAATCCAAGAGTTCACTTATCAGGGTTTAAAGTTGTATGTTAAATGTGGTGGAGAACGGGGAGAATGTCTACAACTACAACTGTAATTTTAACCAGTTTACAACTAGCATAAACCGCGTTATGACATCAACGTGTCAGCAGACACAATTTCATTGTATAATGTGATAGGTTATTTAAAGGTAGGGTTGGTAGTCACAGAAAACTAGCATGAATTTGAATGTAGTATTTCCTCAAGACTCCGTCTAAACCCCCCACACATTATGTATTGATTTCCATCGGGACATAAAGATGATTTTAACCAGTATAACAAAAAGTGTATCTAAATCTGACTACCTACCCCAGCTTTAATAAGAGATAAGGTAGGATAAGAGATGTTATGAGATGTGAAAGAAAGCATTGTGATGTGTTGCAACATGATGTGCAGCATTGCGATACAACGCGTCATGACTTGATGCAATTCAATCAATCAATCAATCAGACTTTATTTATAAAGCGCTTTTCATACAATGACATTGTAACACAAAGTGCTGTACAAGAAAAACAGCTTAAAATAGAATAAATTAAGATCCCAGCCCCAGCCCCGACCCCGAACCCACCCCATAATCCTAAGGCTAACAACACAATATGCAACAATAGTAATAAAAACACTAAAATAAATAAAATAAAATAAATAAATAAATAAAAATAAAAATAAAAATTTGCTGAACGAACTGAGGAAACGCTCTCATGTCATCTTAATGAGGAAACACTGGAGGTAAAATAAGATGTTAAAACTCAAAACAGGAAATTAAAATCACCAAAGTAAAATACATTTCTAAGATAATAAAAGATTAAATATTAAACCATTAAAAGAAAGAAGAAAATTAATGCAATCCACAAATTATCCCTGTGACGGTATTTCTCCAAAGTCATTTCCCAGCAGTAGATAAGATCCCGTCTATGCAAAGATAGAATGCCCAACAAGAAGGTTCAGAAACACCGACTGAGAACGCCTGAGCACTAAGGTTGTGTCACTGTGACTAAGAATGCTGAACAGCCCCTGGATCTGACGTAGTTCACTAATTAATCCAGTGGACAGCGGGGGATCTATGAGCTGTGAGTCCTTGGTGGCTGGACATGATGAGTGCAGGACCTGAGAGCAGCTGTCAGGAGTTAGAAACCACCTCATATATCATTTTACTGTTAGTGACTGAGATTCAGGGCTCACTGCTCACTCAGAGAGAAGCAGATTCCCAGGTGAAGTCTGGACAAACATTTAAAGGAGAATAATCCGCACCAGGACATGATGGTACTTCAGGTAAGGTTCCTGCAGTGGACACTAAAAATGTCTCACCCTGAGAAGTCCTCCTGGTGCAGCGTGATGATGATTGCCTCGATGGAGTCGCTGACTGACTGCAGGAGAGGCTGCACGGCGCTGCTCATCAGGGCCTGAACGCCCTGAAACCAGAGACAAACATTCAACCTGAGAGGGAATAAAACCACAGAGGAGGAAGAGAAGAGGTCCAGACCAGGACCTGACAGCAGCTTCACAGATCCTCTGAATCACATTAACTTTACTGATCATTACCTGTGTCTTAGAGGCTCCCTGTTGCCTGAACGAGATGTCTAAAGTTTCTGTTAACTGGATTAAAAAACGACTAAAAGGAGGGCGAGCAAAAAAATTACGAAGCTTTGATTAAAAATAAAAGATCTAAGACCTTTCCTTATGGAGAGTATGCGTACAAAAACATTTAAAATGAGGCTCCAGGTTTCTAATTCAAAGTATTTGAGCTTCAGGCGTTCTGTAAACTGACATAAAACCTCTGTCATGGTATCAAAATCAGGAGGACATTGTTCTCTGTGAAGCATATTAATAAAGAGCAGTAAAGACAGTAATCATAAATATAATAGTTTTCTGTGATACCTCCAGAGAAGAAGAGAGAGCCTCTGCAGCAGCTTCTGGACTTGAACCCAGTCCTGAAATGATCTGCAAAACACAACAGCAGAAAAAAATTATGAACAACATGGTTTGAAACAACATCAAGACAAGATAAGATCCAGTCCCATCTTCTAGACAGGACTCAGTCTGATCTCATCTTAATCCACCATGAACAGACCACATTACAGCGTTTAACAAGTTACAGTGGCAAGGACAAACTTCCTTTAACAGGCAGAAACCTCCAGCAGGACCAGACTCATGTTAGACACACATCTGCTGTGTTGGAGAGAGGGATAGAGGGAGATGAAGAGAGAGAGAGATGATAGTGGTGAGACGGATAGTAGTAGTTGTAGCAGCTGGAGTCTGGCACATCTATACGGCAGAGATCCAGAGGAACCTATGAGACAAGGGAGCTCAGGGACTCCAGAAAGGACTATGGTTAGTAACTTTAATGGGACAGGAAGAGTTAAAGTAAGAGACAGGCAGACAGAGGAGAGAGAGGGAAAGACAGGATCCCAGTGTGGCAGTCTAAGCCTATAACAGCATGACTAAGAGCTGGTCCAAGCCTGAGCCAGTTCTAACTATAAGCTTTATCAAAAAGGAAAGTTTGAAGCCTTCTCTTAAAAGTAGAGAGGGTGTCTGCCTCCCCGACCCTGACTGGTAGATGATTCCAAAGGAGAGGGGCCTGATAACTGAAGGCTTTACCTCCCATACTACTTTTAGAGACTCTAGGTACGATTAGCAGGCCTGCATGTTGGGAGCGTAGTGTTCTAGAGCGCACTATGAGCTATCTTTAATTTGACAGTGACATTAACATGGATGCTAACAGGGTCTCCGGGGTTTTTGAAGCCAGCCTCTAGTGGGCACTTAAGGAACTGCAGTTTTGAACCCTCTGCACTGGCTACACTTTTTAGCCCCAGACGTTGCTGCTTGATCCAAACATGTGATGTCACACCAGTATCAGAAAGACAGCATCCATCCTCAAACTAAAGTCACCTGACGATCAAGTGCACTGAGCGTGTGCAGCCAGCTGATTTGCTTTTAACAACAAGGCTGTTGTTGAGATGCCTGACTGATGCTAAAAACATCCGGCGTTTTACTCGTCCTCTAATTTTACTCTGACTACACTAATCTACTATTTACAACCTCCATCCCTCTGTCCGCCTGCCTGGAATAAATTCTCTCTCTTTGTTCACGGGTTTAAATTTTAAAGTCTGGAGGTTAAATATTTAATGCCGCAGTAATCTGTTTTTTAATGCTATTAATCAGCCGGCTGCTGTTCCAGGACTCAGCATACATGTTTAATGGAGGAAGCTGAGAACACACTGCACCCTCACTGCTTTTCCTTTTTTCCTCCTTCAATTTCCTCTGCTTCCTCCCACAGACAGGCGCGGTTACTAATCCAAACACACACACAGTCAGAGGATGGAGTGTTTGCTGTTGTGTGTGCCATGTCAGAGCTCAGACTGACAACCAATGGAGATAAATTAACTACTATAATGATACAACTACACAAAGATTCAACAGGTAAGAAGAAGACAAATAAAAACAGAAAGTTTGGTTGAGTTAAGTCGATCAGATGAAGATGAACTTTCAACCTGTAAACTATTTTGTTTATTGATTCTCGTTTCAAAGCAGAAGTGCAAAGAGTTTTCTGTTTCTGACCTCTTTAATCAATCAAGCTTTATTTATAGAGAACCTTTCATACCAATCAAATGCAATTCAAAGTGCATTACAGCGACTGAATAAATAAAAATTAAATATATAATGACTAAAAATAAAACAGAAATGGATTTAGAAGTAAAGACTAATGCACACCAGTTGCAATAAAATATTTATAATTTAACAAAAAAGATAAATATTGAATAAATAAGTAAATTAAAGATAAAACATAAATAGTTTAGACAACAAAAAAGGTAAATATAAAGGTCTAAGGTTAATAAAAGCACTAAAAATAGCATTACATATCAGTAACTGGATAATAAAAATGCAAAACAATAGAATATTAAAATAAATATAATAAATGATAAATTAAAAGATGTTATAAAAAACAATGACAAATAAAAGCCAGACTTAGTCGATGAGTCTTTAGTTTACTTTTAAAAGTCTCGATATTCTAGTCTTCTTGGCAGAGCCGAAGGATCTGAGAGGCCCTCCGGCTTCATACACTAAAAGCTTCTCTGCGATGTAGCCTGGTGCAAGGCAAGCCGACTAGTGTTTTTTACATGATGACCTAAAATAGCCCAATATAAGGACTTTTTAATGTCTGTTAAGCATGTGTTATTTAAAGGTGACTACTTTAAGTTCAACTAAAAGCAAACTCCAGACCGACGTTTTTCATCTCACTTTTAACTGAGTTTTATTCTTATAGCAGTTTTATTTCACCTTACTTTATTTATTTATTATCTAGTTCAAATTTTAGTCACTTTTTATTTAATTATTTATCTATTCATTTTAAGTATAGCATCTTATTTTCTTTTAATGGTTTAATATTTTAGTGTTTTATTATCTTAGAAATGTATTTTATTTTGGTGATTTTAATTTCTTGTGTTTAATTTTAACATCTTACGTTTCCTCCAGTGTTTCCTCATGAAGTTATCATGAGAGCGTTTCCTCAGTTCGTTCAGCAACTTCTTCTTTTTTATTCTTTTTTTTTATGATTTGAATTTTATGGGTTTTTACAAACATTCAAATAAAGACACAAATAATGACAATGCATAAAAATAAATAAATAAAAGTAAATTTTTTTATTTTTCATTTATTTATTTATTTTATTTTATTGTTATTATTGTTGCATATATTGTGTGCATAAACAAAACGGGGGTCTTGCTATTTTTATTTTTATGTATATCTTTTTTTTTTTTTTTTTTAAGTCTGATTGATTGAAGTTGGAAGTGAAAATTTCAGTTAACTATGAAAGCCACTTTGATAAAAACCTGTAACTTTTATGATGATTTATATCTGTGGCAGGTAACCAAATGCTAAAATGAAGTTACAGGATCAATTATGAAGTTATGAAGATTGGAGTCTGCACCACACCTGCGTGATCCAACTTCTCAAAACACTGGGTTTGAGCTCTGTGAGGATACGAGTGTGTAGTGAAGCTCTGTGCTGCAGAGAGTGGAGATGCTAACAGCTCATCTCCACAAGCAGACGCAAGACAAGAGCAAACGGCACAGAGCTGCACAACTTTACGGGCGTGAATGGGTGATAGCAGGAAAAATATAGCGCAATATTTGGTGCAACAAGCCGCCGTGATCCATGTTTAGGGGATTCACACTTCTGTATTATATCTTCACATCAATAAAAACATAAAGCTTCTTACCTTTGCGACAGCCTGCTGCAGACGGTAGAGAGAGTTCACCACAGCGACATTCCTCCTCTGACCCTCTGTGAGCGGACCGATCACCTGACTGGCGTCGCCCTGAGTGCTCAGCTGCAGAGAGAGGAGGATGAATACTCGCTTGAATTAACTTTTTAGCGACTCAAATCAAGCTATGCATTGTTTTATTGATATATATTTGATACATATATAGTTATAAACACACCAGCTGTTCAGACTTCACACAGAAGAGTTGGACGGTTTTGGCAGCGTTCTTCGCCACAGCCAGAGAAAGGTTCCGATCCACTGAGGCTACGTTCAGCTCGCTGCAGACCCAGAACAAGTTATTATCCATCAAAACAAAGGGACCATACTAATAACCACAGATCCTATAAGTTGTTATATATGCTGTGTCTTCTGTACTCGCCTGCTGATGGTCTTGATGATGCTGTCCAGCTCGTCGTTGGACGGCGGGTTGCGGCCGCCCATCGGGAACACAAGGTTTATGGGATCAAACAGGCGAGAGAGGGACTTGGACAGGTAGGCCGCCTCGTACGGCTGCAGAGAGTCCTTCAGAGCTTTTTCTGGGCTGCACACAGAAAGAGATATTTAAGAGCAACACGTAAAGAAAACGGAGAAGACACGAGAAGACAGAGACACTTTGCCTGCAACATCTAATATTATGTGTTATGATACCAACAATCAATTCACCGCCTCATATTGACATTCTGTGTAACGTCCTCTAATTGGTCTGAATATCTGAGCTGACATTTGTAAACGAAGCACTTCAACTGCAGTCAGACATGGAGGTAAAATGCCACCGCGTCTCGTCCTATCACTATTCAGTGTAGACAAGCTGCTGGAGTGGTGTGTGTGTGTGTGTGTGTGAGTGCATGTGTGTGTGTGAGAGTGCATGTGTGTGTGTGTGTGTGTGTGCGTGTGTGTGTGTGTGCGTGTGTGTGTGTGTGTGTGTGTGTGCATGTGTGTGTGTGTGTGTGTGTGTGCATGTGTGTGTGTGTGTGTGTGTGTGGGGGAACACTCTTGTGTTTTAGAGGAGGAGAAAATGTTAAAGCATTCAGTTAACAGATGTCAATAATTAACACTTCTTCCATGAGTGTTTAGAGGCTGTATTATAATTTAACTATTTTGCACCTGGACCCTGATCTTACCTGAACATGAGCGGTCAGTAAGCTTGTGTGCAAATGAAATGTATTAAATGTACTATTCAGAATGTATAAAGTAAGTTTAAAGCTTTAGAAGAGCTTGAAGCTGAAGTGTTAATTGAACAAATGCAACAAAAATATGCTCTAAAGATAAACCCTCACACCAAACACAGGTGTGATCACACCCTGCGTCCACTCTGATCGTGTTGCATCGCGTGCGCCTCCTTACTTGTAATCCTGTTTGCCGTGTGTGAACAGGTCCTGGCTGTCTGTCTCTGTGCTGCTGATGTCCAAGGATGCGTCCATCCCTCCGGTGCTGGTCAGCGCCCCCTGCAGGGTGGTGCTGTACTGCTGCAGGCGGCGCCACAGCTCGTTGTAGAGACGCAGCAGCTTTGGATATTCTCCTTCAAACGCCTGCTTGAGGAAGGACGAGGCTGCGGAGATACAGGAGGACACAGTGAGGAAGTTTTACAGGGAACAATAACTCAAAGGAAAGTCAAACAGAAACTACTTGTGTCAAAGTAAAGTTGACAGAGCATCATACCAGGATACGCTCTCATAAATCACAGTCCCCTCGCGTCGGATAAACTCAACCTGGCATCCTCAGTTTGCTACAAGGACTACTTTTGTTAATCGATGTGCTTTAAGACTCTTACCAAACAACCTTTCCAAGCACGGTGTCTGCAGACTCTTTAAAATCGAATTTAACTCATTTTTCAGAACTTTTTAAGACCAAACAAAGAAAATGGAATCACTTATTACACAGCAGAACAAACAGCATCAACACAGCTGACTTTCAAAGCTTGATCCAAAAGGTAGCTGAACTCTGAAAGGCTTCTTCAGTTCTGACCAAGCTGAGTAAGGAGCTTGAAAATAAAAAGCCAGTAACAGTCGTGGTTGTGTTAAAATTCTCACATGGGGTCCTTAGAGGTGTTAGCCTCGTTCCTGACAGTCGTCAAGGACTGTCCTGACAGACGTCAGCATAGTTCCTGACATTTGTAAGCTTAGTTTCTGACACCTGTTTGCATAATTCCTGACAGTCACCCAGGACTGGCCTGGCAGTCGTTAGCCTAGTTCCTGACATTTGTAAGCCTAGTTACTGACATTCGTTAGCCTTGTTCCAGAAATTCGTTAGCCTAGTTCCTGACAGTCGTCCAGGACTTTCCTGACAATCATTAGCCTAGTTCCTTAAAGTCATTAGCATAGTTCCTGGCAATCATTCAGAACTTTCCTGACAGTCGTAAGCCTATTCCCTGACAGATGTTTAGGAGTTTTGTGACAGTTGTTAGCCTAGCTCCTGACACCCATTAGCCTAGTCCCTGACAGTTGTTTATGACTTTCCTGACACCCGTTAGCCTTGTTCCTGACAGTCGTTAGCCTAGTTTCTGACAGTCATTCAGGAAATGAACCGGGCTGCGTTTGTTTTTTAACCAACAACATCCTGCTTCATTTCAAACCCTCTGACGACTGATGACCAGAACGACTGTTAGAGGCTTTTATTTTCTAGCTCCATCCCATGTCTGGTCAGAACTGAAGAAGCCTTTCGGAGGAGAGGTGAAGTTTGAATTACCAAGACCTGGATGACTGAGAACCTTCACAGGTGACTTGTATTTCCTTGTATCTCCTTGCTAACATACGCACGCTCTACAAATCCATCCCATCTAACCTCCACCACAAGAAGAGTTTGGAGCTATAAGACGGTACAGACGGAGGGCACTGAGGGGAGACAGATGTCTGGAAATAAGTGAGAAGCAGACTGACATTTCCTCTCAGACACGATGGAGATAAAGAAAGGTGAGAAAAAAAAAGATTGGTTCACTGTCGCTGGGAAACTGAAGGAGATACGAAGATGTATACGAACATGCCTCTGCAGTAAATCCGTCACATGATCAGAGGCTTCTCACTTTGAGAATATCTTCCTCACACAGCTTGCACAAACACCCAGCGTTTCACGTGCCGGTTTGAAGCCAAGTATGTTAGCTCGCCGCCAAATCCACCTCTACTGTTCTCACTTTGTTATTCTCTGTTATCAGACGACTCTGCCTCCAAGAGATCTGTCAGTGTGTGTGAAAGAGAACAAGAGTGTGTGATTGTCAGTATAATTGAGTCTTTCTTCTCCCTGAGTCCATCTCTTAACAGACTCACTCATACTCCATGTTAACTTTGTATTTTTTGACTTTCCTGCACACTTTTCATTTGTTGCTCTGATTCGGTATTGATTGCAGCGAGCCTGTTGAGGTGGGAAACAAGAGCGTGATGATTAATGAACAGAGAGGTGAAACAAACATTCAGCTCTCATTTGGAAACAGCTCCAAATACTGCAGAGCACTAAGCCTCAAAATGATCAATCCTCCTCCTCTCATCGATGCCTGCGTGCTGCAATCAGTCTCTGCGTTTGTTTTCATGCTGGATGAAGCAACAGAGGAAAAATATGTTGAGTTGTGTGATTGCAAAATCAATCCCTCTAAACATTTTACCATCACATGTCATTGAGTCTAAGGAGTGTTGTATGTTTCCCTCTAATGAGGGTTTCATCAAGTGAGCGGTGAAGCTTTTCTCCATCCTGCTGAAGCTTTAAACCAAGAGACCTGGTTTCACACGGTGATCCACACCACTGATTTAATACTCCACTTAAATGTTGCAGAGTTTTTGTGGTTTGACGCACTTTATTGAAGATAAATGGGAAAAAGAAAGACAAATTTTGTACCGATTAATTGCATCAAAAATGTAACATACAGCAAACGTCCACCAGCTCCAGGATGAGCAAATAATTTGTTGGAAAACATTGTCCTTTGTCCATTTACCTGCACATCAGAGCTGCTGGAGGCTGTGTGGGACCAAGATGTGTAGATGATACTCGTGTTTTTAGCAGATGATTCACCAGCAGTCAAATGTTTGGACACACCTTCTCATTCAAGGGTTTGTATTTATTTTAATTATCTGAAACACTGTAGATTAATACCAAAGAGATCAAAACTATGAAAGAACATGTATGGAATTATTTAATGAACAAAAAAGTGTTAAACAAAGCAGAATATGTTTTATATTTTAGATTCTGTAAAGTAGCCCCCTTTTTCCTTCATGACAGCTTTGCACACTCTTGGTATTCTCTCAGTCTGCTTCATGAAGTGGTCTCCTGGAATGGTTTCTAATTAACATGAGCCTTGTCAAGAGTTCATTTGTAGAATTACTTGCCTTCTTAATGTGTTTGAGACCATCAGTTGTGTTGTTCAGAGGTAGGGTTAGTACACAATGGATAGCCCTATTTGACTACTGATGTAATCCTTATTATGGCTAAACCAGATTATTTCATAGTTTAGATGTCTTCAGTAATAATCTACAATGTTGAAAATAATTAAAATAAATTCAAAACATTGAATGAGAAGGTATCCAAACCTTTCAATGGTAGCATAATAATTACACTTTTAGAAATCTGACAAAGGAAAATGTTAAACATGACTCTAATACTTGGTGACAGTTCAGCTTGCAGCATCAAAACGTACAGATGATCCTCCTACTTGAGAAACTTCCTGGTGTTGTTTTATTTGGGCTTGTATTTAAAGGAGCAATAACGCATTTATTTGGGGCAAAGTCATCCCCTTTCTGTGGAGGAAGATTAGGGCCACTGAAAAATACAACATTTGAGCTGGACCTGCAACCGCTGCAACGAGGACTATAGCCTCTGTATATGAGGCATATGCTTATACCACTAGGCTAACGGCGCCCCGACAATGTTTGTTGAATGGAGGTCTAAAAAACAGGATGTTTTTTTAGGTCTGACCTTCTTCATGGAATGTTCCATTTTATTCTCAGAATTCTGGAATTAAGTCTTCGATGTCAGAATTCTAGAACACCTGCCGTTGCTCTGAGATTACAGTCTTAAAGTCTGCTCCACCTGGAGGTCCATGTTTCTGCCTGTTAAATAAAGTTGGGTCTTACCTTCGGTGGCTCTGTGAAACTCCTCGCTGAGCGTGCTGGTCACATCGGCCCAGAAGGTGTACAGGATATCTGGCTGACCGTCCTGTCAACAGTAAACAGAGAGGAAACACTCTTGTTTAAAACCAGTCTAACTCTTGGTTCAGATGTCAGCTGTATACTTTCATAGAAATAAAGAGTCTAAAGTTTCTGACCGATGATAACGCATTCATTCTGTAATCTAATTGGATGTGTGTTTCTGTTTATTGTCCTCTCATCGCATTAGAGAGGCCTGTTGAAGGTCTGTTGCTCAGCTGTCAGTTTGACCTCTCCTCCTCACATTCATCTCTCCATCACCTCCTCAATTCACTCTCTGCACCTTCACGTCCACGATGAAGGTGGGTGAACCAGATGTGACTGCTCTACAGCTCTTTGCAATAAAGCTGAAGTGACACTTCCCCCGACCTTGATGATGATTATAACAAATATGGTAATGATTTAGAGGGGATTTTTATCATTATTAGTTTTATTATTATTATTAATTTATTTCATTATTATCATTATTATTATTATTATTACTACTACTATTATTATTATCATAAATATTATAAAAACAATAATTTATAGTTGTAATTATAATTACAGTTATTATCATTATTATTTTAATTTGTGTTAAATAATTATGCATTATTATATTATTATAATTATTAGTATTTTAGTGTTTATTTGAATAATAATACTAATTGTTATTATAACAATTTAAAAAAATGTTTAAAGCGGTTATGGTGATGATTATAGTTATTTATTTTATGTATTATTTATTTATTATTTCAATTTTTCCTAAGTTTCTTATTTTTTATGTTACTTTAACCATGAACCTCCATTGCCAGAGAATCATCCAGTACTCTGCTTCACATACACAATCACAGGCACACCTAGGTTCAGAAATTTGACATCTGTGCATGTCACCTATGTTATTGGGTTTGTGTCTTTATTTGTCTTTTGTCTTGCAAATAAAAAAAAATAACTTTTGATTATTCCTTAAAGAGTAATAAGAGAATAATGTTCTTTCCTAGGTCTCATGAGCCTGTTGATCTGACAGCAATCTTCCAGGCAGCTTCACAACATCACGCTTCTTGTCAGCGTTACTGTGCAGAGAGGAGCAGTGTGCATCGCTCTAACTGCTCCCCTGTTGCAAAACATGATCTTCCTGAAAATGAGTTCCAGCTCATTTGTCTAATCTCAGGTGTCTCATGAACTCTCTCATCATCACATGTCTCTGATGCAGCTCCTCCAAAGGCAGGGCGACATGTTAGTCTGATATTCTCTCCTGTTGACACATGAAGCTCTGGCTCATGACAGTGAAGACTCAAACAGCGGCTGCGGTGCCGAGGAGCCTTGCATTTAGACATGTCATTAGGTCTCCCGCTCACACCTCCAGCTCGGGGTAATTGGTGAGAGCTTTGTTTCCATAGAAACAGTCTCCCACTCTGATTTGTGCATCTGGCTTTCTGTGGAGGTACGACAGCGAGGCGCTCATGGGGGTCTAGAAAATGTGTCAAAGACTGACATGATTACTTTTAATACAGCTCCTGAAGCTCAAGTGACCGTGTACACGTGTATCGTGCTGGTTTTACTCTTGCTGTCTTTCCTTAATGCTTTCAAATAAACTGAAGTGGCACTTTATTTTGCAGAGAACTAATCACAACACCCACAATATCAACCCTGCGTTTCATAACAAAGCTCAGGTTTTTATCGTAAAGGATTACTCTGATATTTTCACACAAATGGGGGGTCGTGAGATGTCTTGCTTTTATTAACTTATCCATTTTCATTGATTTACTTTATTTATTTATTTTTTAGTATTCATCCTTGAAAAATCTCTTAAACAATGATTTATTGGTCTATTGTCACACCACCTCATTCTGTTTAATTCACGTTGTATTCTGTTTTGCCTTGTTAAAATTCCTTGCTATGCTACCCCATGTGAAGCTGACTCATTTCAAAAGCTTCACATGTTGTATTAGCCAGTACGGGTCGTGCACTTTAATCCCATTCTGTGTTATGTGTCAAAATCTAATCTCCACGCTGAGCAGAGACCCCCGGAGTCAGGTGGTATAATTCCAGAGCTTATCATATAATGAAGCTGTCACACGGTGTCAGACGTTGATGTGATCCTGGAGGAATCAGTGTGCTCAGATAATTGACAGCTTCATTTAAACGAGCCTGTTCGTCAGTGTGCTCCTGATTGCAGCTGTAATTATCACCGAGGCGTTATCTCACCTTGATGATCTCGTCGATAAAGCACACGTGAGTGACGGGGTCTCTCTTCTTCATCAGAACCTTCTGCAGATGTTGCACCTGGAGACAAATATACATCAGTTGAGGCATGTGACCTGATTGGTCAGTCCTTCCTTCAGTGAGCGCTCTGCTCGTGTTTACCTGTCTGCACGCAGCACAGATCTGGTCCATCAGTTTCTCCAGGTTGGTCCACAGAGCAGCACGGAAAGCTGCAGTGTTCCCAGGCGTCGGCAGCATCGCTCTACCTGGTGCTCCTGCAGGGACAGATTCACCACGGGTTACTTTAGTGTGTGAGGAGAGGAGAGGAGACGAAAGGAAAGGAGAGGAGAGGAGAGGAAAGGAGAGGAGAGGAGACTAAGAAGAAGAATAGGAGAGGACACTTAGGCGAGGAGACTTAGAAGAAGAGGAAAGGAGACTTAGCAGAGGAGGCGAGGAGACTTAGAAGAAGAGGAAAGGAGACTTAGCAGAGGGGACTTTGGAGACGAGAGGAGACGAGAGGAGACGAAAGGAGACCAGAGGAGACCAGAGGAGTCTTAGGTGAGGAGAGGAGACTTGGGAGAGCAGACTTAGGGAAGAGAAGAGGGGAGGAGACTTGGGAAAGGAGACTAAGAAGAGGACACTTAGGTGAGGAGAGGAGACTTAGGAGAGGAGACTTAGGAGAAGAGACTTAGGAGAGGAGGGTTAGGAGAGGAGGGATAGGAGAGGAGGGATAGGAGAGGAGGGATAGGAGAGGTGGCTTAGGAGAATCCTCCACTTTAATAACCCACTTTTAAAATCTGTTCATAAAAGTAAGAATCTTTTATAAAATAAAATATTCAAAAAGTTCAAATGAGTCTGCTGTGTTAGGAAACATCTGTTGAGGTTCTACGAAGTGTCTTAAATTCATGTTTTGTGAGTTTAATAATGGAAATTTGTGGATTTTTTTATTTAGGTATGTTATTTTATGAATAATTGACCTTTATGACCTTCATGCCCAGTCTTTATTAATTCTTCTGACATTCAGTGTTTCAAAAAACAAAAAAACAGCAGAGAAGGCATGGAGGAAGCTTTTATACTGCAGGTTTTTGAGGATAAGTCTGCTGTTATAGCTTTGGTAAACTTCCACTGAGACTTCTTAAAAAATCAGCTCATGAGATGAAGTTTTATTTAAAGAAAGGGCCTGATTAAATAACAGGAGGACATGACACAAATACAAGCCCAGGCTTATATTTGGGGCAGAACGGTGTAAATCAGACTGAGTGAAGCTAACGTGTAGTCTGTGTGTTTTTGGTAAGTAGAATAAATCTCTGTTGGTTTCCAGAGGGATATTTGATGAATCTCTTCTTCTATGTTAACATTATGTGAAGTTGTGTAATAGTTAGAAATGCAGGAGGAAGAGTCCATGTGCAGAAAGGTCGGGTTATCAGAAGGTCCTATGTGCGTTCATTATAACAATGCTGCTCATAAAGCCATGAGAATAACAGCCCTGGAGCCAGAAATGAACTACTCTCTGTGGCCGTGGTATAAGAATCTATTTTAGATCAAACCAGCTCCTGAACTGGGTCACATCACAGAAGGCCATTGTCTTTCATCCTTTAGAAACCGGGACAATCATGAGCAGAGAACTTTCTCCCTTATCCGCTCGTCTTACCTCGGGTGTTAGCCGGCTGCGTCAGAACCTTGATGTCCAGAGCGCTGGTGATGTTGTCCTGTATGGTTGTCCTGTAACCCCCCACCACAGAGCTGATGGTCTCCCTCAGGCTGCCAAGGTTATAGAAGACCTGCAGGGCTGTGCCCACCTGGGTCGGATTCTGACGGACGGAAGAGAAGAGAGCGAGAGAGGAGAGAGGGGAGAGGAGAGAGAGAGGAAAAAGAGAGAGGGAGAAAGAGAGGAGAGACAGGTTTGAGGTGATTTTATTTCCTAAAAAGGATCAAATTAATGGATTTGGCATTTTCACACGCTAACAGTTCGTATGTCAGCACACACAGAGGTGACAGCAGCAGCTAAAAATACAGCCCACTGATTTAATGGGGGGAGGGTGAAAGGGGAAAGTCAAGATGACAGGAGGGGACACGAGGAGACACAAAAGGAGAGGAGATAAAGCAGTGGAGAGGGGAGGGGAGGGGAGGGGAATAGACAAGACAACACGAGGGGAGAGGACAAAAGAGAAGACTTAGGAAAGGACACGAGAGGAGAGGAGAGGACACAAGAGGAGAGGAGATAAAGGAGTGGAGAGGATAATAGACAAGAAGAGAATAGAGGAGAGGAGAGGAAAGGAAAGGAAAGTGAAAGGAGATTTAGGAGAAGGGGGAGAGGAGAGGACAGGACACAAGAGGAGAGGACGAGATAAGAGGAGAGAATAGGAGAGGATTAGAGAGGACAGGAGAGGACAGGAAAGTAGACGAGGAGAGGAGAGGAGAGGAGGGATCAAAAGTAGAGGAGAGGCAAGAATAGGAAAGGGGGGGGCAAGGAGATGAGACTTAGGAGAGGAGACTTAGGAGATGAGAGCGTATTCATGATGCAAAGTTTGATGTGCAAGTTTTTTCATGGTGAACGACATTCAATTCTTCATATAATTTTGAAACAATGATTTAAATAGCTGATGATATTTAAGCACAAACTGGCCGATGAAGTTGTGCAGCTCGGGGCAGTTTGCTCTTGTTTTGTGTCTGATTGAGTGGATGAGCTGTCAGCATCTGGACTATCTGCTGCATGAAGCTGCACTCTCATCTTCACCGAGCTCAGTCCTGTCTGCTTACTGTGCTCCTGATGTTAAAGTGCAGAATGCTGACCTGTAAATGTAGAGTTTTGTAAAGCAGAGCTGCTGATTGATACAGTTTTATCTGGAGTGAATTATCATTTTCTTAATCCTGGAGAGGAGAGGAGTTTTTCTACGTGGCTCAGTTGTTCACCCACTCAACAGATGACTACTGGGTCTCTGCTGGCACCGTCAGAGCGCTGAGGTGAAGTGAGCTCCCACACAGCCCGGCAGCACGTCCAACCGCTTACACAACATTCACAAGAAACGAGTCCCTGCTCTGATATAAGAAGCTCTCTCCCTCTCTCTGTGTGTGTGTACATCATCTCAAGAAAGCCATGCACACAAAAAGGAAGACATGAATCGTTGGCGAAGGTTTCTCCAGCAGCAGAAGTCGGGATATAAATACGTCTGCTGCGGGTGGTGTACACAGAAAGAGGGAGAATGTGAGCTAATTTTAGAAAGATAGAAGATTGTTGAGCTGTAGGAGTAAAAACAAAAGACTGAGACTTCCTCCTGCTGGTTCACACTCTGCCACCTGCTGCGGCCACACCTGTTCAACTCTCTCTGACCTCACACGCTTGTACTTTGACATATTTTAACACTTCTGGCTCAGATGTTTGATATTAATAGCCCTCCAGCAGGTTTAAAAGACTCTTATTGTGAAATTCCTGCAGGAAGAGACAAGTTTTTCTATCTGAAGCTACACGAATAAAGCTTATAGTGAGAGCTGGCTCAGGCTTTGTCCAGCTCTTAGTTATGCTGCTATAGGCTTAGACTGACACACTGGGATCCTGTCTTTCCCTCTCTCTCCTCTGTCTGCCTGTCTCTTACTTTAACTCTTCCTCGTCCCATTAAAGTTACTAACCATAGACCTTTCTGGAGCCCCTTAGCTCCCTTGTCTCGTAGGTTCCTCTGGATCTCTGCTGCTGTGGATGTGCCAGACTCCAGCTGCTACAACTACTACTGTCCGTCTCACCACTATCATCTCTCTCTCTTTCTTCCTCTCCCTCTATCCCTCTCTCCAACACTGTCTCAGCAGATATGTGTCTAACATGAGTCTGGTCCTGCTGGAGGTTTCTGCCTGTTAAAGGAAGTTTGTCCTTGCCACTGCAACTTGCTAAATGCTGCAAAGTGCTCTGCTCATGGTCCTGTCTGTAAGAGGGGGCTGGATCTTATCCTGTCTTGATGTTGGGTCTTTGTTAATAATAGAACATAGAGTACGGTCTAGACCTGCTCTGTTTGGAAAGAGTCTGAGGAGAACATTTGTTGGGATTTGGTGCTTTATAAATAAAGATTGACTGATTGATAAGTGATTGAAAACGGTATTTCTCTTCAGTAGAGGAGGGACAGATTTACAGTTTGCTGCAGCTTTAAATTGGTTAACGAAAATTATAACGTTAAATTTTCTTCAACCTTTTTTCTTCCATCACAAAGACGATCTTTTCCTCTCATTGTTTTCTCCTCTTGGTTTCTGAATGTGCTCAGCAAGAGAAAGGTTTAAAAAATGTCTAAATCTGACCTTATCACACGCTAAGTGACACTTCCAGGAGAAAAGCGGACTAAATATTCCCTCTGATGACGCAGACGGAGGTCTCAGCAGGTTGCTTGTCACTCGAGTGGTCAGGGACAGTTTAGATTACGCAAGCTTTTTAAAAACATGTCAGATCGTTAGCTTTGCAGAGGGTTTTCTATCTTTAAATTATCACTCCAGCCTGTTCGTGGAGGCATAAAAACATCACACTCGGTCCAGCAGCGATTCCACTAAGGAGGAAATCATGACAGATTGTCACAACATTGTTTGATTCATCTTCCTGAAATGGAGCGTTTTTGTAATTTTGTTCTATTTGTCACTTTTAAAATGTCACAAAGAAGAAATCACATGAAGCAGCAGACTAATCACTCCAGCTGAGGTAAACACAGCCCTTCAAAATGTCAGAAAATAAAACAGACATGAAGGAATACGTTTAGTTCTCCTCTTTTATTATTCATCTGATTTTTCTTCTTGAGACTTCAGCAGAAGATATTCTCTTTATGGTTCTCTGTTCATGCATAAATATGAATCCATAACAGCATCAAGAGGCTGAGTCTAGATATGAAGCAGTTTGTAATACTTGAGTCCAGGACTTGGTCTCTGGTTTACTTTCTGATAGAGACTGTGTTATTGTTCAGTTTTTAGTATAAGGCCCTGATAACTCAGGAGCAGCTTGCATGAGTGTTTACCGGCATTCATGTTTACGAGCCACAAATACGGCTCCCCATGAAATCTAGACTAGAATTCAAAATCCTTCTTCTGATCTACAAAGCTCAGACACAAACGGTCAGACACCTTCGTATCTTAAAGAGCTCATAGTGCCCTATTACCCCTCTAGAACACTACAGAACATGCAGGCCTGCTCGTCGTACCTAAAGTCTCTAAAAGTAGTATGGGAGGTCGAGCCTTCAGTTTTCAGGCCCCTCTCCTTTGGAATCATCTACCAGTCAGGGTCCAGGAGGCAGACACCCTCTCTACTTTTAAGAGTAGGCTTCAAACTTTCCTTTTTGATAAAGCTTATAGTTAGAGCTGGCTCAGGCTTGGACCAGCTCTTAGTCATGCTGCTATAGGCTTAGACTGACAAACTATGTGCTAAATGCTGCAAAGTGGTCTGCTCATGGTGGATTAAGATGAGATCAGACTGAGTCCTGTCTGTAAGATGGGACTGGATCTTATCCTGTCTTGATGTTGGGTCTTTGTTAATAATAGAACATAGAGTACGGTCTAGACCTGCTCTGTTTGGAAAGAGTCTGAGGAGAACGTTTGTTGGGATTTGGCGCTTTAAAAATAGAGACTGATTTTTTTGACATCTGTGAAAATGTGAGGACACAAACATACATTGGGGTCGTTATAACTCTGCTGGGCCCAAGCACAAATATGAAGGAGATCACATTCAGAGAGGAATTAATTTGAAAGAAACAACAGCGTCTTGTTCATGGTCGTCTTTTTAGACTCTTCACCTAACACCCATCTCAGCAGACCCACACGTACGCAGAATAACACACTTTCTTTAATGGAACACTGTCCTCTGGAGAGGGAGTCTTTCTGGGGCAGATGAAGGTTAGCAGATCCCATGTGTTCTTTCTGACATGTATGTTACAGGTGACACACATACAGAGAGCTAGTTTCTCCTCCACAAGTTTCCTTCTGTTTCTCTCAGGAGCGACAGGTTAACATACTTAAAGTTAATTCACATTAAATTGTCCCTTTCAGACAGACTCTGGACTGAAACCACAGATGTCTTATTGATGTCTGTGTGTTATTTGTGCTTACCTGGATCTCCATGCCCTGCTCCAGCAGCCTCTTGGCCTGGTTCTCCACCTCCAGCCGGGCTCTGCTAATCAGCAGCAGGTCGTTCTCGATCACCTCAATGCCGCTCAGATCTACACCTTGTGACAGGTAATCTACAGAACACAGAAACAACACAGAAACAAGACAGGAAACAACAAATCAGTACGCTTCATGGAGTCTGTCCATAGAGTCTCAGTTTCACTGTAAACAGTTCCACAGAGGCTTCACTCTGGCTTCCTTCAGCAGTATGAACCTGAAACAGAAACTGATGTTCTTGTAATTAACGGGTCTCAAGTTTGCTGAAATAACAACATCATAATGCAGATTAGTCAAAAGTCAAGCTTTGTCAGGTCTGTCCTCAAGAGGAGAAGAAAACTACTTTTATAATGTTTGTTTGTTGAATGGAGGTCTGTGAAAGAGGATTAGAGACACTGATGTTTTTTTTTAGCTCTGACCTTCACAGAATGTTCCATTTGTTCTCAGAATTCTGTCTTTGACCTCAGAATTCTAGAACACCTGCTGTTGTTCTCCATACAGACTGTTTCTCCTGCTGACACCTGATTGGTGGATACCACTCAGACTACATACAGAGACCTGAACACTTCTCAGACTAAATCTGGAACCTGAGATCCAGATTCAACATGTTTCTGAATCAGAATCTGTAATTACAGGTTAGTTGGAGCTGAAAGTAAAAAGCTTTGTCAGGTCTGTCCTCAAGAGGAGAAGAAAACTACTTTTACAATGTTTGTTTGTTGAATGGAGGTGGGATCCATCATTTCTGATGCTGCGTTCCAGGAAGTCAGGAAATCTAAACGCTAATTGTCTTTAGTGACACAGCATCAAGCAGATTTGTGTCTCAGTGTAAATGTTTTTTTTTTTTTTTTTAAGTTATATTTTTGGCCTTTTTGCCTTTATTTTATAGGACAGGTGGAGAGAGACAGGAAATGTGGGGAGTAGAGAGTGGGGGAAGACATGCAGGAAATGGTCGACCGGCCGGGAATCGAACCGGCGACCCCTGCGACGAGGACTGTAGCCTCTATATGTGGGGCGCTTAGACCGCTAGGCCACCAGCGCCCCGTCTCAGTGTAAATGTTTGATCTAGAACAGATTGTTAGCTGCTCTTCATGCAGATATCTGTTTATACCAAGCGGCAACCTCTGGTCCAATGCAGAAGTGCTAAAAACTGCAGCTCATAGTGGATGCGCTTGAGGCTGGCTCCAAAAGTACCGGAAACCACATATACAACAATTCAAAGAAGCCGATCTTTACAGCAGAAATAAACGTGTTTACAGCCTGGTCCAAAAAACGAGTGTAGACTCAAGAGCTCATTTCCCGATCGGCACACACTGTACGGAGGTGATTTCTTTCTAACGCGGTAATAATAAAGATATTGAGATTACGTGTCTCCCAATGAGAGGCACAGATGACTTGATTGACAGGCGGGAACACTGTAGCTGTTGGCTAGGAGCCTAAAAGCCCGCCTCTTTATGTCACAATCGCTCGACAGCAATATGGCTGCCGCCGACGATTGGCCTCAAAACAGCGCTTCAGAAACAGATGGGTGACGTCACGGATACTACGTCCATTAATTATACAGTCTATGGTTTATACATATTTTACAATCATTACCCTCTTAGATGAAAATAAACGATGAATTCAAATCTGTTTCTTTTTAATCCAGTAGATTTCCCTTCAGTGTCTTTTCAGTCCGTTTTGTATCAGCTGTACAGCCGGTCTGAAACTTCATTAACACGTTGCCTTTGTGATTAAATTATCGTGTTTCTCCTTAATTTGATTTGCATCCCATTGACAGGAAAGCTGACAGCGGGACGAGTCAGCTGCACACATTAGTCAGCAACACTTGTTTGAAAGAAGCACATCGCACTCCTGACTGCGTGTTAAAAACTTTCAGTCCATTTTGCTCCGGCTTTGTTTGTCCACCCACCTGCTGCAGAAAACCTGACTGTGCATCAGAGGCAGGAGTATCGACTGGCCGTGAAACTGAGGCTTGTTTTGGTGCTGATATGAAATTGATCTGTCAGTTTGTGGGCTTTTTTGTCCAACAAATCAGGAACACCTCAGCAAACACTTGTGATGATTCGAGCAGCGAAGAGATTCAAACTGCTGCTCACTCCAAGTCGCTTCTGGAAGCTTTTAGAGGCAGGGTTTTTTATAGAAAACACGAGGAGGCGAACTCAAAGTGTCTCCTCAGAGGTTTTCGAAGTAGTGACTCTGCAGCTCTGACTCGTGTGGGAAGATCGTTGAGCCGGAAAGGAAGAGAAAAGCAGGGCCAGGCGAAGAGATGAGCAGGCTGAAACAGGGAGACTCAGATCAGATATGACGGGAGAAGACAGACGGCAGACAGCAGACAGCAGCGTGTGTGACTAAACCGAGGCCTGCTGGTGTAACCTCCTTCTGGCATCATTATACAACAGTCTGAACATGTAAAGCTAGCAAAGAGACACCAGGAGAAGGAGAGCTTCTGATTTTAGCGACAAAATTAAAGCTGCTGAATGATGAAAAACAGTTCCTCTTAGAAAGGCTGTTTTGTGAAGCAAGGAAGACACGGCTTGAGCTGATGACTTAGATCACCAACTCCTGTGTTCTGCAAGGTAACTTTGCCACTGTAACTTGCTAAATGCTGCAAAGTGCTCTGCTCATGGTGGATTAAGATGAGATCAGACTAAGTCCGGTCTGTAAGATGGGACTGGATCTTATCCTGTCTTGATGTTGGGTCTTTGTTAATAAAGAGTCTTCAGATAACGTTTGTTGGGATTTGGTGCTATATAAATAAAGATTGATTCATACTTTCAATATCATGTCATCAGCTCTGTTTCGAGGGAAACCCTGATTTAATTTTCCTGACTGTTAGCTTCTCTCAGACAAACAAATGTTCTGATAAATCAGGAAGAAGACGCGATGCTGGGAAATCAGTCTAATGAAAGGATGTGCAGATATGGAAACATTACGTATGTACTGTTTGTCTAGAGCCGCAGATTGTTTGCTCTTCTTCCAGAGAAAGAGAGATGGAGAGTATTAACAGGCAGGTGGCGGGCTTAGGCGCAGAGGAACGAGGGAAGGGGACAGAAGCCACATTCAATTCAAAAGCAATCCACTCAGAGCCGCAACCCGGAGAACAAAGCCTGCCAGACACCGGGATCGAACAGCTGAGCCCCGGATCCCTTTGCCCTGTCTGATACGTGTGTTTGTGAGAGAGAAAGGAAGAGGTTGGTCTCCTCAGACTTGTCATAATATTCTCAGAGGGCTGCCACACACACACACACACACACACACACACACACACACACACACACACACAAACCTACACACACACACAGACATGGGAAATGATGTGTTGGTACCCGGGAGATAAGCTGTGTTGTGGCCCAGATGTGCTCTGGTTTCTGTGCTGCCAGTGGGATTCATTCAGCTCATTCTTCACAGGACAATGAGCCTCATACTGCCAATAATCAAAGTCACACTTACACAAAAATATGCTACACATCACGGGAATTTATCAACAGCATTGGAGGCAGTTTGAACACCCCTTTTGCATCACCTTGGAGACGGAGGCAGCAGGTAGAGATCTGCTTTATCGGAGAGCATCAAACAGGAAATAATTATCATCATGTTAAGAGGGTGGAGGTGCAGGTGAGGGGCAGACCACCTGAGGGGATTTAATTAAGCAGGCTAAAACAGCAGCTTATCAATCAAAGAAATGCTTCATCACTTCACTTCGGATCAGTTTTAGCGACCTCATTTGAGACAGAGGTTGTTTTAATAGCAGCAGCATCAATCTCCCTGACATCTAAATACAAGACGGGGTATCCAGATGAGTGTGCAATGCTCAGATGCTGCAAAACCAATTATATTTTACAAATCCAAAGCAGCTACACAGCAAGCACAAGTGATCTTCTACTTAAAAGCATTTGTCTGTTTTTAATGCAGACTTCCACCACAGAGTCATGTCTGTGTTTAATGCAGACTTCCACTGCAGAGTCATGTCTGTGTTTAATGCAGTGACTTCCACTACACAGTCATGTCTATTTTTAATGCAGTGATCTCCACTACAGAGTCATGTCTGTTTTTAATGCAGTGACTTCCACTAAAGAGTAATGTCTGTGTTTAATGCAGTGACTTCCACTGCAGAGTCATGTCTGTGTTTTATGCAGGGATTTCCACTACAGAGTCATGTCTGTGTCTAATGCAGCGATTTCCACTTTAGTCTTTCTTTAAGAGCTGGTCCAAGCCTGAGCCATTCCCCAAACTGTATGGGTGCATGCATCCTATAATATGTTTGCAGAATTAGAAGTTCATCAACTGTTTAATTAAAGATATACAAAGATCTTGAACATCAGTTGATATTAAATATATTGCTTGGGTTTCAGTTTGTGGTCAAACTTCTGTAAGCCAATGAATTATTTGTGTTTGTTAGATTAAAAAGGAGCTTTGCATCAGTCCAAAGCATACATCTCTCCAAGCACAACTCATTATTTTTTGCAGGAATGTTTCTTTTAGCTCTCTGGAAGAAGAATGCCTGAAGCAGCTTCTTAAAAATAACATGTTTAAAGAAGACAGAGGCTGCAGTGTGTCACAACTAGTGTAAACCATAATGTGACGCTGGGTGTTCACTGGCTCTGAGGCAAAATTTAACTTAATCTGTTTGTGGAAGTAGAATCAGAATGAAACAATGTTTGAATTGTATATTTCCAGATCTTGTCTTCTTATAAGCCACATTTAAATTATAATGTCATTTTATTTCTCATTGCCTCGAGACATTTGATTTTTAAAGTTCTACAGAAAACCAAAATGTGATAAGAACAAAACCTTCATTTGTTTTTGCAGATTTATGATCCCAACAAAAAGCCTTTTGTCAAAATACTGACCACACTTTACTTTGATACTCCACTTTGTTCCTAACATCTCCATGAAGGACCCAGTGACCACAAAAATAATCACTATCAGCTGCTGATGGATTCTTATCTGCCTGTTGTGGTGGATTTAACATGAAACTGTCCTCATTCAGCTCTCCTCCTTCTCTGAGCTCTGCAGTTCACACAGCTTAAAAATAAACAAATGTCACAACTTTGAACCCTGCTGCTATCATCACCACCTCTCATGGTTTAAGTTTCTTTGTAAATATCACTAAGTTTCTCTCACCTGCTCCGCTCCTTGATCATATTGATGGACAGGATCCAATATGAAAATGTCCGTAGCCTGTCGATTTAGCATGCTAATCGGAGCTAACAGTTTTACCTCACCTTACGGTCTATGGTGTCAACAAGCAGAAGCTAATGTGCCAGAACTCTTTTCCGTGGATTGATTCGACATGACGTGTGATCAGTTTGACTCTGGTGTTGCTCGTGTTAGTAAAAGTTAATAACCGTGGTCAAGGGGTTTGGACCAATCAGAATCAAGAATCTTACACAGCTGGACGATCAGTAAGGGAGCCAGGTGATAAATATAGTTACTGTTGTGCCCTTTTATTTTTAAGTTAAAGTTCCTGACACTTGATTCCAGCTATCGGTTGTACTAGGAAGTTAGCTCCGCCCCTTTAAGCATGACCGGCTTCACCATTCAATGTAGTCAAGCTCAACCTTGTTTGGTGACGACAAAATGGATCAGCGCTTGAAGGAAGTCCCTCCCTCCCACGAAAATGCGAGTCTCGGGCACTCAGGTACACAAGATTTAAACGCTTTAATTGAGCGAGTAAACACAAAACATTCTCATGTTCATATTCCTGCAACGATAACGCGTAAATAATAGGGATGGGCATTTCAAGCCAAAATACTATTCGATAATCATTGGCTTCTATTCAATGATTATTTGAATTAATGGTAGACTGTAGCTAATGTTTTCCTCTTGTTCTGTTACTAAATGAGGTTAGAAAACTTCTTTAAGATGCTCTATAGCCACAGTCTGGTGGGAATACTGTATTACAACCAGGCACCGTTAAAAACTTTTAAAATGAGAAAATAGTGGAAGGAACTCTTCGATTTTTACAAATACCCATTTTCGACGAGGCAGTTTCAGGGTCATTTTGGAGCCGGGGCTCAATTGAGAACCAGTTTTTCATGTTTCGACTGTTAGTGAACCGGCTCCCGGCCGGGAAAACCAGTTTCAGAGTGGCTCCAATTCTTTGCTGGTCTAGAACCACAAACTGCTTATGCCAGGGGCGAGGGGCGGGGTTGGTGTGATCAGAAACACAAACCAAACATGTACCACCATTTTCCCGCAGTGAAAAAATTAAAGAGACTAATGGATTCCAAGGCAAAGCAGTGGTCAGCCGTGGAGACAAGCTGCTGTTGTCTACCATCGTTGTTGTGAGGGAAAAGTTTGTGCTGGTGCTGCTGGGAAAAGTGGTCACATAAATCTGACATCATGACGTGCCTCCACGGGCTTGATTGGGTGGAAAAACAAACGAATGCCGTGTTGGTTTGCAAGTTCATCCAGCTCCGAACCAGCAGGAGCACCAGCCCGGAAATACAACCCAGTCTGCATCATTCGAAAAGAGGTAAAGGTGAATAAATATTAGAATATTCGATAATCAATGCCAATCCCTAATAATAATGTCGCATTTGGTGAGAATGTGACATTACATTCAGGTCAATATCATATTTAAGTGTGCCAAAAACAAATTCAACCTTACAGTTTGCAGGAGATCAAGTACCTGAGTCTCTGAATGTAATCTTGCTGTAACTATTCTTTCCAAACTCTCAGTCGTTAATGAGCTCCTGATGTCAGGTTTGCAGCAACCCGTGCAAACCCTTCATTCCCAAGGCATCGCCATTACAGCCAAAGTCCATGTATGCGCTCTCATTAGAGCAAACACACGAGCACAAAGCTGTGCAATTCTTCACTCACATGCACCTCTGTTTAAAAAGACACAGCTGGGGATGAGACAACAGCCGGCAGCTCTTAGGCGGGCCGCAGACAGCCCAGCTAACAGGATTAAATATTAATGCCTTCATTAAACATTTATGGATGTTTTTTGTTGCACTCCAGTATGCTTACAGCAATTTCTTAGGTGTGAAACTCACACATCATTGTCATCTTTGCAGAGAAAATACTCTCACTCTCTCAAAGCTGTCTCTGTCTCTGTCGTCTCCACAGAAAGGAGAGCGGTGTGCTCGTGAGGCAGAGACAAAGACTGCAACTGTATTTCAGTATCCATCCAGACACCTTGCTCCCTCTCTGGATTTGAGACTTGGATCTGGAGGGAAACATGCCTCCCGCTGAGCTGCGCATGTCAGTGAAACAGTCGTACTGGAAATCATCACGTCTGCTTACACTTCCTGAATAAACAGACGACAGGGAGGAGATGAGCAGCTGAGATAAAATGACCAGATCGTGGAAGATGTGACGGATCAGGAGCTCTGGTTTTATCAGAGGACAAGTGTAATACCGGAAGGCAACAGATGGGCCCTGATATGAATTCTGTGAAAACAGTCTGCCTCCATGTTGGCTGGCGGGGCTGTTGTTGCCATGCCAATGTCAAAGTAGCCTTAATTGGTCCTCTCACTTACTACCTTGCAGATACGCTCACCAGGCCGTAAGTGCAACGCGGGGACCGCTCCAATGAAACCCAGATTGAGACAATTAAGCATCCAGCAGGTGCTATGCAAACACAAACAGTGGAGGAGTGGCCAAAGTCCTGAGAGGAAGGATGCTGCCATTAGTATCGTCATGGCCACCGTTTCCTACCTGAGCTCTTAAATGAGGGCAAACAAAGTAACGAGGAGGAAAACAAAGAGTGAAAGCGGATGATCACGTGCGGCACAAACAAGGAAAATAAAGGAGAGGAAAGGAAGAAATGATAGGACAAAGAAGCAAGGGGAGTGTGAGTCTAATTACTAAAGCACAGAGGTGTAAAAAAGAGAAGAAGACAGTTCAGAGAGGGAGAAAGAGGAGGAGGTGGGAGGGAGCGATGGATGAGTAGGAAGGGCTACGAGAGGCAGAGAGAGAGAGAGAGAGAGAGAGAGAGAGAGAGAGAGAGAGAGAGAGAGAGAGAGAGAGAGAGAGAGAGAGAGAGAGAGGAGGGGGAGGCAGAGCAGCAGCGTCGGTATATCTCTCCAGGCTCTCAGGCTGCATGATTTCTCCCAGTCAAACATGATCCTGAAGAGACTCCAGGAGCACAACGCTGCATCCAGGAGCGACGGACTTAACCTCAGCCACCTGTGGGCACCGTGCTACCTCTGGGATTGAGATTACAAACTCCTGCAGGTGAAGGAAAAGCTCTCCACGCACACGCCGGGGGGATCACTGAGGAACGCTCTCCTCCGTCAAGAGGTAAACTAAAACAATCACACACCAACAACGTTATCACAGCTCGGATAGGGAGGCGATGGAAACGTGTTGCAGGAGGCACATTGAGCTGAAGATAAACACACACGGCACGCTGACATGTTGTGTAGTCAGTGTGAGTCACGATTCTTCAAGCAGTGATTATTTTGAGAGGAGAATAATTAGAGGAAATGAGTGGCTGTCAAACAGACACGGAGCACGCAAAGCTGAGATCACTACCTCCCAGAGAGAGTGTACACACACACACACACACACACACACACACACACACACACACACACACACACACACACACACACACACACACACACACACACACACACACACACACACACACACACACACACACACACACACAACTAATCAGACTGAACTTGTTTGATTATGTCCTAACTGTGGGGTCAAGCAAAGGGCAGGTGTGTACATAAACACGAAAGAAAAGGAAAGAATTAAGTTTGTGCAGATGAAAATAAGAGCAAGTTGTCAAAAGATTTAGAGACATTCAATTAAAGAAACAAGCGGCATAATTTAGATCATTGTTATAGACCATTTTTTAGTTTAATTCATCAATAACTTTGGATAACAAACTCTAGAAACTGCGATCAATGAATCCTCACGGAATTAAAATAGTTCCCAAATCCCTCAACTAACAAACTCTTCCCCTCGTCTATCCGACTCCTTCCTCTGATTTCAGCATCCATCCCATCAGAGGTTGTTTTATGTAACTGCAGCCCGAGGCGGCTCCAGAGCCCGGGCGCTTGGCCAGAGATTGGTGGGCGTGTTGACAGAAGTAGGTGTTCCATCAGGTCGGATGTGATTGGCTGGTTGTGTTTAGGTAAAAGTCGTGCGTGGTTAAGGTTAGGGTAACAGCCAACGTCTGTCAGCGTGTCCCACACTCCAGTGCTGTGAATTATCTGGATTATCGGCCTCACTGTTTATCCCAACTACTGCGAAATGTGGAAAACGTGACCCAGAGTCTGCAACCAGTAAAAGTGACTGAATCAGCTGAAAGACAAAATACTTACAAGTAATGACTCAAGTTAAACTTTTATCAACGTGTTCTAACTTGTTGGCACAAAGCGACAACCTCCGGCCGTGAGAATTGAAGCCAATGCGGAAGTGTTGTAAACTGAGTGTCCGCTTTAGGCTCCCTCCGGAAGTACCGGAAACCACATACACACAAATTCAAAAAAGACAATTTACAGCAGAAATAAACATGTTTACATCCTGGTACAAAAGACAAGTGTAATCTGGACAGCTCATTTCTTGATCGGCACCAAGCGGCAACCTCCGGTCTAAAAATATGAGTCAATGCGGAAGTGTTAAAAGCTGCAGTTCATCGAGGATCCGCTTGAGGCTGGCTCCGGAAGTACCGGAAGTCACATACACATGAATGGGAAAAAGACGATTTTTACAGCAGAAATAAACATGTTTACAGCCTGGTACAAAAGACGAGTGTAGACTGGATAGCTCATTTCTCGATGTCCTCTCACTGTGAGGCGGGTGAATTTTTTTTCTAACGTGGCAATTTCGAAGATATTGAGATTACTAGTCTTCCAATGAGAGGCACAGCTGACTCGGGGAACACTGCAGCTGTTGGCTAGGAGGCTCAAAGCCCGCCTCTTTACGTCACACTGGCTCGACAGAAGCAATATGGCTGCTGCTGCCGATTGTCTTCAAAACAGCTCTTCCGAAACAGATGGGTGACATCACGGATACTACGTCCATATTTTTTACAGTCTATGATTGGCACACACTGTACGGGGGGTGAATTTTTTCACGCAACAATTTCAAAGATATTAAGATTACAACTTTTCCATGACGAGAGGCACAGCTGACTTGATTGACAGGCGGGAACACTGTAGCTGTTGGCTAGGAGGCTCAAAGTCTGCCTTTTTACGTCACACTCGCTCGACAGCAGTTATGCTGAGTTCAGCATTTCCAATATGGCTGCCTCCTTCGATTGGCTTCAAAACAGATTGATGACGTCACGGATGGTACGTCCATTATTTATACAGTCTATGGATGGGACAAAAAAAATTGAAATATCTCTATAGGCCTTGGAACAAGTACTCTTATAATTTAAGGCCCAAAATGTTGTCATATGTTGTGTCTAAGCTGTAGCAACGCCTCCCTCCACCACTACCTGGATGTGAAGGAGCACGGGTGATGATGTCATCTGGTAGCACAGCATGGTTTGTCAGTATGTTGATCTAGTGTATGGAGATAAAGTTGTATGTAGGCTGTGTCTGGTTAAACTGACATATAACCCCTCCACCAGAGACATGAGGAACCAGCACAGGCATGAGGACGCTAACCTGCTGCTAGAGCTAGCTCTGCTAGTGGTAGACTCACTCTGCAAACCGCTTTTAGCGACAGACTTCAGCTGTTTTTGAAACCCCCACTACACTAACAGTATGTATTGATTTGGCCTAAATCCTATGTGTAGTATGAGAACAAGAGCAGAATCTGCAGTAAGCCAAAACTGGATGTCGTGCTGATTATTGAAAAATGCTAACGTTCCACTTCTTCTTTTTTTCCATGTATGAAGGGGGCACTCAGTTTTTAGGTGCTGTAATAAATATTAAATTCCATATAAACCAGGTCTTAACTCCTTAAATCATAAGTGATGCTAAAGAAGCAGATTCTCCATCAGCTTGGTAGTTTACTTCCACTTTCCGAAACCGGAATTCTGGCAACGCCTGACCCAGCATCCTGCAGACCAGATCCAACAGAACAGTCAGACTACAGACTATATTCAAATGTAGCGTACAGTATAGGTTTCGTGGTGCTAACTCTGCTAGTGGTAGCCACACTCGGCAAACAAGCCATTAAAAATGTGAATTTGTGTAAGGCTAATGATTTAGTTTTAATGTGTGGTCACAATAGAAACATGGTAAGAGTTGGTTCCTCTGTTTAGTGGTAGAGAAGTGTTCAAGTTTCAGGTGTTTGGCTTAATGTCACAGTCGAAGAGAGACATCCAACATACCTCCTCTCCAAACGTTTGCACATTACTGACATGCTGCCATGATAAGAAAGTTCTGCTTTTCAGCTTTTAAAGACAGCTCTTGTCTTTGCAGCGTTTGAGGGTAAAATGCTCACGGACTTTAGAGATGTTACGACACGATGGTGATGCCTCCTATCCCGTTTGTGTTGCCGTTGAGTTAACCAGCAGCAGGACAAGGCACTGCTAGCAGTGAGCATTGACAGCATCTGTCTCGATCTTTATGTTGGTGTTTCTGTGACACAGCTTGGCGTGTGTGTTTAAATTTTACAGCCATGAGCTGTGGAATTACGTTTGTAGTAGTGTGAGATTCAGAAACGGAGAAAATCGCCGCGACTGTCACTAATGTTTTCTTCTTCTTCTGTCACTTAACGCGGTTAGCAAACAGCTTTGAGACGCTCTATAGCCACCCTCTGGTGGGAATACTGTATTACAACCAGGCACCGCTTAAAACAATGCTAAATTGTACTTTTAAAATGAGAAAATATTCAAAATAACTTCGATTTTTACAAAGTGAAAAAATATTTAAATATTCGAAAATCGTTGCCCATCACTACTATGTTTCCTTTAACCAGTCTCTGTTTTGCATGAGCAACACTCAGCAGAGATAGTAAGACTACAAGATGTCTAACAGCCTGAAAACACGTAGGATGACGTCATTTGTCTTGCGTTATTGAGATTTGTGGAATCAAATTTGGGGAAAATACTCCAAAATGCACTGATTCTGCAAATGTGCTTTCCAAGAACTTCGAGCAATTTCATAAATATTCACGTTAATCCATGAACAGAATAAAATCCTGCGACACAGTGATGGAAAACATGCTAGGTTTTCAGTGTTTTAATTATAGCTAGATAGGTAGGTGAACTTGGGTCTTCCTCTTCAATCTGTCGGTCCTGGTTTTGGTTCAGAATTGGTCGTCATTTGTAAATATGGTAGCTCCAGCCTTGCGTCTCAACCTATACTTTCAGCCTCATTTGCCCTCCACACAGACCGATTAGTATGCAACCAATCGAAAGTGGTCCGCCTATAACATTCAAAACCAAAACGCTTCTGACACCCAGCGTTGTCTCTTGCTTACAGACTCTGCATTCATATGCAGATATCTGTTTATACAGATTAAGAATGCACAAACATGGCAGAGAGAATCAACCAGACCTCCGATGCAAGCTCTCAGCACTCGACATGCACCAACACAAAGGCTGCAATCTGAAATGTCCTGAGAAGACTTGTGCAGCAGCGTGTGGCCAGTCGTGACAGTCAGTCTGCATAACGTATCACGCACTGAGACAGTCTGCAGAGAACCAGCTCACAGTTTTCAGAGCTTATTTGCTGAACAGCACATGACAAGAACCATCAAAGACCAAAAGCAAGGCAGCAAAAACGGATTAAGCACACATTCGGCACACACGCAAACACAAACACCAACACTCACAGGGACAGGCGTCCAATTAGGAGAGGAAGAGCGAGCTCTCTGTCAGGGAGTGATAAATGAGCTGAAATTACATGGTAGACATGTGACGCAACACGAAGACTCTGGAGGAAACGATCTGAGTTCAATGTGATGAGTTTTTTCTTTTTTACACCCTTTACTGAAATATTTTCCCTCCCCAGGATCAAAGATGAAAAGGCCTGAGGAGGAACACCAGGGAGGCTGATGACGATGATGATGAAGGAGGGACTACAGTCTTTCACTGTTTCAGTCAATCCCACAGTCTGTGAAGGATAACACGCGAGGAAGGAGGCTGAATGTCCAAGAGCCGATGCATCAGTCTCTCTGAGTGGGCTCTGCATGACCTCTGACCTTTGTTGGAGCTCTAACCCTCCAAGGATCACAGAGAAGGGAAGGATTTGACCGTTTGATTCAAGAGCAACCTCCTCTCCATTCTGTCATCTCCACTTCATTTTACTCTGGGATATGAAACAGCTTATAAACACGGCGTGATAAACGGAGCGTCAGGCAACACAGGTTCTTAAGGAGACAGGAGTGAAGGACGTACGACACCTGAAAAGTGGAGAGCAGCGTAGAGAGAGGGATTGTTCTGACACTGGCATCACTTTCAGGCGGGGATGAGACTGGAGGCAATGGTCCAAGCACAACAGACAATGAATAGACAGAGCTGTGCATGAATGAAAGCATTGATCTTAGAGCACCGCACTGATGTTACAAACCACATGCCCCCCAACGAGGGGTGGGCGCGTGTTGGTTTCTGTGTTTCACACACAGACTTTTCCATTCGTCTGAGTGGAGACAGTTTTCCCAAGACCACAGCTCACTGAGGTCTGTCATCATACGATAACGTCAACATGCTCTCAGGAAGAATCCTGCAAACAAATATCGGATTATCTTGACTCTTCAACATTTATTGTCCAGTGGGAATATGGCGGCTTGGTTATGGATGCTCCAACAAGTTCCTCATAGCCACTGTGGCTGCTGCTGAGCTGGAGCGGACACTACTGGGAGGGAGTGGTGAGTCTAAGCCTTGTATCCCACCTACACTCACTTTTCTTAAAGTCCAACAGCTCAACTCAACTTTAATTATATAGCACCTTTCATACATTCAAGCATGCAGCAAAAAGAGCTTCACCAAAGAACAAAGAGACAGAAAACAACAGGAACAGGTAAAATGATACAAGGATAAACATTATAGATGAAAGTGATAAGAAATAATTAAAAACAAAATCATTTCAATAAAATAAATCAGATAAATCCCAGAAAAGTATAAATAAAAATTAATAAAATCAATAAAATAAAATAAAATCAAGAAATTAAACAGAAACGTAAAATAAGAATTAAATGTATCAAATCAGATAAATACCAGAAAAGTAAAATAAAAATCAAATCAACAAATAAGACAAAATCAGATAAATATCAGAATAGTAAAATAAAATTAAAATAAAATCATTACAATAAAATAAAATAATTAATCAGATGAATACCAGAAAAATATAATAAAATAAATTCAAGCAATAAAATACATAAAAAAAAAAAAGAAAGCAAAAAAATTAAATAAAATGAAAAACAGAATGTATAATAAAATAAGAAAATGTCCAAATAATGCTAAAATAATAGTAATAATGGTAATAATTCTGATTAGGGTTAAAAATGTAAGTCTTAATTTTTTATGTCAAGAGGCAGAGAATTCCACAGTTTTTGTTGCATAAATACAAAAAGCTCTCTGCCTGGCACTTGTGAGGGACACATGAGGAACATGTAAAAGTGAAGCAACACTGCAGGGGAGTCCTTAACCACGTACTCAAGTATTCTTGGTTTCTGTAGGCTTTGAAAGCAAAAACCCAGAACTCTAAAACAGATCAAATACAGGACAGTTTCTCCTAACCTGTAATCCTGGAAGGTTTTTACTAACAAACATGAACTCCTGTCCCTGTAATTTTTGTTAAATGTTTCAGTATACTGCAAACAAACTAGCTCCCACAACATGAATCTGCAACTTCTATCTACAAGAGAGAGAAGTTTAAATCACATCTGTAAACCTGGTTGGCTGCACATTAATGCACAACATAAAGAGAGTAGTAACTTGCACGTGTGTACAGTATGACTAATCATTCAAGCCTGTCCTGTCGTTTATTGTTTAACGTTATTTACCCTACACTTTGAACAGCACATGCACAGCTATCTATCAGGTTCATTATTGAATTTTGTCAGGGGAAGACAAACTCAGTCACAAGTCTTCCTACATAGTCAGGCTCCTGTATTTTTATTTTTTCCAGTCAACACAAATTACAACCATGTCAAATACACAAATCACTTTTCCAAGAGATTTCACCAATGTGCTTTTTCAAACGAGTTCAGAGAAAACGTGGCGGAGCAGCATTAAGATTTTATCCAAGATGAAGTGACCATGGAACACTTCTAATTTAGATCCTCTGGAGTTTGACTCGATCTGCAAACAAAAGTCCAATTCATGCGTTCTTAAAGTCTTTTAAAAAAGATTGATCATTAGCATAAGGTTGCTAATTTATCACTGTTAAATTACGCTAAAAGTATCTCTTGCAAAACATATTTCTTGCTGGAAATCAAGGGAATGATGAAGTGCATGCTAAGCAGCTCTTTGAAACATGATTTAGGGCCTGGGTCCACTGACAGCCTTTTTTGTAGCAACACCCACAACCTCAATTTCAGAACACTTCTCACCAGCTCTTACAGTTGCTATTTTACGAAGGATGCCTTGAAACACTTTGGCTCTTCTCAAGATTATTTAAAATGACCGTACATGTTTAATATTTGTTTTAATTCACTGATATCCTGATGTGATCATGGAAAACTTCTGATTTAGAAACTCAGGAGTTTGATTTGATCTGCAAACAGTCTGTTTCATGCGTTCTGAAAGTCTTTTCAAAAACATACAATCATTAGCATAAGGGCGCTAATTTATCACTTTTAAATTGCACTTTAATTATCTCTTACAAAACATATTTCTTGCTTAATATATTTCCTGCTGGAAATCAAGGTTAATACACAGATGTAATTTGGCACAAGGAGCACATTAAGCAGTTCTTTGAAAGATGATTTAGGGCCTGTGTCCACTGACAGCTTTTTGTAGCAACATCTACGACTTCAATTTAAGAACACTTCTCACCATCTCTTACTGTTGCTATTTTGCGAAGGATGCCTCGCAACACTTTCACTTCTCTCAAGATAGTTTAATATTTGCTTTCAGTCACTGACTTCATGAGGAGATCATGGAAAACTTCTGATTTAAAACCTCAGGAGTTTGACTCGATATGCAAACAAAAGTCTGTTTCATGCATTGAGAAAGTCTCTCTGAATCAAACTCAAGGTATCTCTTGCAAAACATATGCCTTGCTAGAAATTAAGGGTAAAATATGCATCTTATTTTGTACAGAGTACGGTAAGCAGTTCTTTGAGAGATGATTTAGGGCCTGTGTCCACTAAAATGACCATGTATGTTTAATATCTACTTTGATTCACTGACATCGTGGTGAAGAATTAGCAGCAGCACTACACTAGAACTTATACCCTCGAAAAATCGAGTCTTGTTAGTTTCTCATCTGCCATTGTTGTTGACAAAGCTAAAAATCCGAAGCCCCGCCCCTTTTTTTCATTTTGACTGGACAGTGAGAGAGGAGTGACACTGAGGAGAGTGCTGGTGTTCCAACAGCTGACACTGAGGGCACTTTCACGCTCAGGACGCTGAAAAGTGTGTTGGTTTTGTATAGAATAAAGTAGCTGCCAGTGCAAAATAAACACAGTGGCACAGGCCCTAATTAAGTCTTTCTTATTATTTATTTAGCTTGGATTTCAAATAATAAATCAATAAAGATTTTAGGAAATAAGCACTGATACTTTAAAGTATATTACATTGTTTTGACCTAGGCTCCATTTTTCTTAACCTTTATGAAGCTGCCATGCAACAATAATTGGGCCTGGTATGGCCTTACTAAACTTTCTTATTTTTGTTACTATATCAGGCTCTTACTTACAAAAATACACCTATATTTTGCGGAAGGAAACAATAATTTCCCCTAGCTGGAAACAGGAGTTGCTAGTCTTTCTTAAATATTGGATCCAAACTAAATATTTCATACCCCAGAGTCACAACAGAACCCCAAAAGTAAAACTAAAAGAAGCAGAGGTCAAGTGGTAAGCTATATTTTCCCACGCTGAAATATCTAGCTCTTATTACTTTGATGGTGGCAAAAACAAGAAATTTTAGTGGATGTATTTTGATCGAATGCATGTGACTATAACTCCAAAACAATCTATAGCTAATGCTACATTTACACACCCAAAGAGGGCCAGAAAGAGGGAGGTATTTGCAGTATTTTCAGTCGCACATCACTCTCATAACCCTCTTTTTACCATAAACCTCTAAAAAGAATTAAACCCCTTCCTGTTTTTCCAAACATCTCTAAAAAGCGATCTGTGAGAATTGAAAATACCTTTAAGATTTATCTAAGACCTTTCTTGTGTGTGTGTGTCAACTGCTCTCCAGGCCTCTTCCTCTCATCAGGATAATGCACACATCCCTCGTGCTGATCTCTGCAGCCACCATGAGCAACATGACGGTGCTTGACACAGCAGACCCCTATGATCTGGATATGACCTCCTCCGAGGCCGTCTACCCAATCAGCTTCCAGGTACAACCTCACAGACACACCCCAGTCAGCTTTTTCTATCACATCAATGTGACGAGGCAGCGTGATGTTTTCTTGCAAGTATAGGTCAATGCACAGATAATCTCAGGAGTATGATGTTTCTATGAAGTGGTCACTTCAATGGGTCTGAATTTTGGATATTAGAATACACTGTAATTTGTGTCCAATGTGCACAAACTAGTCAGTCAATAAAGTTTTATTTAACAGCGTAAAACATAACAGAATATATGTTTGGACCCTTTACAAGAACAGCATGACTATATAGACCCACCCAACCTTAATCCACCATCCAATCCAAGTAATAGTCCCTGTGCAGAGGCAGAAACCTCATGCAATACCAGACTGCCACAACTGGACGAGCCAAAAAGGTGCGATACCCTAAATACCGCCATGTTCTCTGTCTCTGTTTGTAGGTTTCTCTGACGGGCTTCCTGCTTTTGGAGATCGTGTTGGGCTTGAGCTCCAACCTCACTGTGCTCGTTCTCTACTGCATGAAGCAAAACCTCATCAGCTCCGTCTCCAACATCATCACCATGAACCTGCATGTGGTGGATGTTCTGGTGAGTTTACCGTAGCGCCAAGAAGAGGTTTCTGTTTCTCTAAAAGCATCGTGCATTTCAGGGAATCCGCCGTCATTTGGCAAAGACTGGACGTGCCACTCTGGATAAAACAAAATGTTCCATTTGTTTAAAGTTTAAGGCCAAAGCATGTACCTTCGTGCCAGACATCAGAGGTAAAGGATACTGAAACAGGAACAGGAGCTGCCCCTGAACCTTGATGATTTGAATCATCAGTCAAATCAGATCTCATCAGTCGAATGAATCACTGCGCTCAGATGCTCTCAGCTCCACAAAGTTAAATCAGGCGATGGTGCAACCTCCGCTACAGCAGTCTCCTATTTCTATTACAATCTTGGTTTTACTTTTGTAGCCGTGACCATCACTTCCTTGACTTAAGATTACCTTACACTTTCTGCAAAATGTCAGTGACCAACTAATTTGTAATTTCAGAAAAAGCTTCATAAAGCTTTTTTCCTTGAACAGACAAAATGAAATCATCTTACATCAATCCAATCTATTTCCACTGATAAACATTTATCTTTTAAGTCTTTATTCAATGCAACAGAGGTGTTAGGTGATAGGTTTTTACTCTAGTCAATGTGTTAACTTCCACTGGATCCGCTCTGTTGCATTCAGGCTGCGTCTCTGACCCGGCAGGTCGGAGACCTCCGGATCAGATACACAAGACTTCTATTTTTGCCGGATGCCGGAGCACGACCCCTATAAGTCCTAGTCACGATGCTCTGATGTAACCAGCGCCTGTTGAGTGTATTCCTGTTTTTATCCCAGGATGACGTGGATTCAGGAAGATTTAACACACCAATCCACAGAAATTTTAAGGACAAGAGTAGTGCAGTGGAGTGTCTTCAGAAGGGATGTTTTAAAGCTTCCTTTGGCAGCTTTGACATCCAGGCGGTGACTGAAATCATGCATAAGTGAAGGAATTCACAACTTAGCACCATTTTTTCCTCTATATGTTGTTTTCTGTATCAGGAGTCAGCCCTAAAAACCAATCAACCAAACAATGTCTAGTTGCCTTGAAACCATACTCAGTGCTGTCTGAATATGACCTGACTCTCTGTCTCGTTTCCAGGTGTGTGTATGCTGCATCCCGATGACAGCCGTGGTGGTCCTACTTCCTCTGGAGGCGGAGACAGCCATGACCAGCTGTTTCCACGAAGCCTGCGTCTCCTTTGCAAGCGTAGCTACTGCTGCTACCGTCCTTGCCATCACCGTGGACCGCTACGACATCTCAGTGCGTCCGGCAAACCGCGTGTTGACGATGGGAAGAGCGGTGGCTTTGCTGGGATCCATCTGGGCTCTGTCTGTTTTCAGTTTCCTGGTTCCCTTCATGGAAGTGGGTTTCTTCATCGGCCCTGGCTCGGATCTCGTAAACCAGACAACGATCACTGTGGCTCATACAAATGAGTATTACACTGAGCTGGGTTTGTACTATCACCTGTTAGCACAGATCCCGATATTCTTCTTCACAGCTGTGGTGATGCTGGTGACTTACTACAAGATCCTGCAGGCTCTGAATATCCGCATCGGAACGCGTTTTCAGCACAACTTGCCCAAAAAGAAGCAAAAGAGCAAAAACACTATCTCTTTGAGCACTGCAACGCAAGCAGAGTCCACGGACGCTTCACAGAGCAGCACAGGGGTCCGTGCCGGTGCGAGCGCGCCTTTAGGCATGCGGGCATCAGTGTCAGTGATCATCGCGCTAAGACGAGCGGTGAAGCGTCACCGAGAGAGACGGGAGAGGCAGAAACGAGTCTTCAGGATGTCTCTCCTCATCATCTCCACCTTCCTGCTTTGCTGGACTCCAATTACTGTTCTCAACACCATCATCCTCAGCAACGGGCCCAGCGATTTAACCGTCCGTCTCCGCCTGGGCTTCCTGGTGATGGCCTACGGAACCACTATTTTCCACCCGCTGCTCTACGCCTTCACACGGCAGAAGTTTCAGAAGGTTCTGAAAAGCAAAATGAAGAAGAGGGTGGTCTCTGTGGTGGAGGCCGACCCCACGCCGAACAACGTGGTCATCCACAACTCGTGGATTGATCCAAGGAGGAACAAGAAAGTCACCTTCGAGGACACAGAAGCCAGACAGAAGTGTCTGTGCTCGCAGGACGCAGAGTGATGGGATTAACTCGACTGTAAATACGACGAACATGTACAGCAAACGGGGATAACATTAACGGAGTACGGCTGTAGAAAAGTTGTTTGAGAGTTCTTTATGCAAATGAAGGGCTGGAAAGTATCTGAAAAACAGAGGATTGTGGGTGATATAATCTGAGTGTAAACAAGCTAAACCCTTTAAAGACTTGAGTTCATGGATCCTGGGCAGCTTACTAAATGACTACTAAAGACATGACTTTAAAAACGAGGACGAGATCGTGGAGTCGCCTCCTTTAAACACAACACGACAAAGGGAAACTACCAGCAGCTGATTTTTGTTCCATATTTGCAGTTTTTCTTTTTGTTCTCAGTGCAAGAAATGTCTCAAACAAAGAGGGTTATTTATTACTAATTATTGTGAGATGTCGTAGAGTGCTATCACGAACAATTCAGTCCTAATGAATTATTTAAGGGCCACACTGTTGTTCTCTAGTTAAGATGAAACAAACCTCTCTGTACAGTGAAAGGACACCTTGATATTGTTTGTCACATTTTGTAATAAACAACGAAAAGCACAAAATGTGCAGCAACAGGCTTCTCTGTTTGGAACTGATTACAGGGACAAAACACTTCAGATGTGGGTGAAATATTTGCATAAGATCCTCTGCCTCTGTATGTCCGTACGGAGACGCAGCTGTGTTCAAACTGACGTCACTGTTTAGACAACTTCTGTGCTGGAAAATGATGATATCATAAAAGTATGAAGGGGTAAAATGTGGAGATCACAGTTGAACGAAAGAAACACGTCACTTAAAACCCTAAAAGTAAAAAAGGAAGAATAAAAAACATTCAGTGCAAACCAACACACGTGAACATTCAGCGTAACTCAGCTCCCCTGAGATCAACCGGTGACATTTCAGCAGCAGCCCTCGGGTCACACACGATGATAAGGAGGAAGAAAGAGGAAGGAGGGAATGTGTGGTTGATTGTGGTTCAGGATTTTTTTACCTATATTTATTTTGGAGGGGGAAACATCTTTGTCTTTGTTCCACTTCTATTTGGTTATGTCAAAGCTAATGTCGCCTCCCTTCAAACACTGCTCCAGTCTGTCGTCATCAATCAAGGTTGAGCTAGCTTACATTGAGCGATGAAGCTGGTTATGCTAAAGGGGGCGGAGCTAACTTCCTAGTACAACAGATAGCTGGAATCAAGTGACAGAAAAAGGTTTTCACAATTTAGCAGATAATCCTCCTCACTCTCTGTCCGCACAGCGAGCTCCTGTTTATTCCTGATCCCATAAAAACAGGTAAGGTGCATTCCGACCAAGAGTTCCGGGGTCTTTTAGCCCCCAGAACTACTTTACCCTGAACTAAAAGGTTTCTGAGCCCCCATTGTTTCTGCGTTTCGACCGCGGGTTGAAGTCCCGGGTGGATTAAGCAAATCAGGCCAGTGACATATGTATTTGAAAAGAAAGTAAATGTACTACACCACCAGACCAGTAGAGGGCAGTAAAACAAAGACGAATGCCATTCATCACAGATGACACCATAGAAGCAGACGGACAGGCAGGTATCATTATGAGCAACACAACAGTTAGCCTGTTAGCATGAAGAGACTCAGCTGGCGTTGTTTTAGATGGTGCTATATTTCATCACAGATGGATTCACTGAATCAACACGTGAGAGGAGATAAGCGCGAGTACAAAGATGTTTCAACACGACTTTAAAATCCTTTTTAACTCAAAAAGCCATGGCAGAGATCGGCCGGTGTTTTGGTTTAAACAGCGACCCTGTTAACTGCAGACTTTCAGCTGGATGCATCCCTCATAAACGTCTTTAGACGATCATTAAATATCTGATGAGGATATTTTGAAATCTTAATAAAAACTAAACTAGTTTGCATTCCCAGGAACTCCCTCTGTGTTTCAACAGCTGTGTAAACTCCACAAACACTGACACGTTCAGCTGAAGGTCTCCAGTTTACAGGATCACTTTTAAAACTGTAGCACCGGGAGAGACGCATCCACGGTGGGCTGAGAGAAGACTACTGTTACAAGCTGGTTAATCAAGAGAATCAAAGCTTATTCTTTTGAAAAGTACACACACATAAAAAAAAGATAGAACAAATAAAAACAAATGAAAGAAAGAGAAATCAAGTGAATCACAGATGTGTGTGATGTTATTGTGGACGGCGAGCAGAATAAAAACACTGCAGTTAATCTAGCAATCAGTCATGTTCAGCATTGCAGGCCCTGCCCCCCGAAAGTCCTGGGACCTTTGAAAAGTACTACCCCCCAAACAGGAGCTTTTCAGGGGGAGATTATCTACCTGAACTAAATTTAGACCCTGGGTCCTAGGGTCGGAACGCACGTAGTTCCGGGGTAAAGTTCCTCCGGTCGAAAAAAACACCTTTGCAGATTAATTTAATTGTAATCACTGGGTCACGTCACCATGCATGTTTTGTACACCATCCCTCATCCATACCATCTCTGCTGAGATTTGCTCATGCAAAACAGCAACCAGGAAGTGACATGCAAACAAAACATGGAAAGATTGCCGCCAATGCAATGCCACGTCCTAAAACGAAGCGGAGCGTTTCATCCTCAAGTTTTTCCTCATATTGTGTCAGCACATTAAGTAACACTTTGAGTCCATCAACAACAACATCTGCTGCACGGAGCAATACCTAAGCATGAATGATGCAGCCCCAGACCAGAAGTACATTCAATAAGTGGGCTTAATTCCTGCAGTTTAGTCGTACAGAGGCTGCACTGTGTGTCGACAACCTCAGGCTACTGAAGTTAAAGCACTCTTTAGATGACCCTCTTTTAACCCCATCAAGTGATTCCAGAGCCCTGAAAAAAAGCACCCACAAAAGGCCAGAGCCCACTTGATAAATTACTGGAATTGTTGGACAACAACGGCCCGGGCACAAAAGACCCGAGAGCGACACTGCATCACCTTTAAGAGCCTGTTGTGCCGGTGAACGCCGAGGACACCGAGCCAATTCAAAAGCTATCTGCAGCCAGTGGAATTTGTGCGAGCCTGTGTGTGTTTATGTGTGCATGTCGTGTGTGGTATGAGAAGTGGTCGCACGCTAACAGGCACAGGTTTCTAAAAACACTTGTCCTTGTGAACCCGCTCTGTCACGCTCTGTGCCTTTGATAACTAAGGGCCGTATGAGAGATAGATAACTGGTGGCAGCGGCATGCAATGCATCAATATCACTTTTCCTCTGCTGACACCAGAAGGTCACACAAGCCTCCCGAACCTCTCCAACCACAGTCGGGCCATAACTCTGAGAGTCTGTGATGGGGCGCAGAGAGAAAAGGGAACCTGGGGTCGAACTGAGCGTCACTGTGATCCTGCTCTGATAGAGGCTAAACCGCTGCAAAGTCCTCAACGTACGTCCCATAAAAGATCTCGTTTTTGTCCCTGACCCTGGTCTGAAGAGAAGCCCCTCACTGCAGCGTGCAACTCAGGACCGAGCTCACTCACATTGGGTTTAAAGAGAAAAAAGCAGCTGCCTTTATTTTATTTTCATTTTTTATTTTTTGTCTGTTTCCTTTCTTACTTTTTCAATCTACTCTTCTCTCCTTCTCCCTCTCTCTCCCCTCTCAATGCTGCACTTGACGATGAGTAAAAGTTCTTTAAGGTCCTAATAAAAAAAAATACATTTATGTGTTGACATTTCTTTCCTCATGGTACTGAACTAAATGTTAGTGCACCGTTTCACCTCTACAAAGAGTGATTTAAGTTTCTTCTCACTTTGGAGTGCCATATTTTACAAAGGTGGTTTATTTTGCAGTTTAAAAGTTCAGATTGTGACTCTACATATCCGACAACAATACAGGAAGACTTCCAACAGAGAAGGTACTTTTTGTTTTCTGCTTAAATGTTCGTTACAGGGTTCAGATGTATCTGCTGATACATTTCTATGACTTCCACGTCTTTGAGGCCCATTTTCATGATGATACATTTTCTGAAACATCTGTGTATGCACGATTTTTACAGAATTTGCTCAATCATAAACACATTTCTAAATCTTTTCAAAGCCTGGAACATGCTTTTTGTCAAATTCCATGACTAACACATATGCGTCTTCCCTCAATTTCCTGATCAACCCATTAACTCAAAATTGGACTCATTCCTTGAACCTGTTCTTGTTTTGGAAGGATTAATGTCACATATCTATAACTAGCTACAGTCTTTACTGCTAGTCTCCTTAAACTCCATCAAAGCCCTTTGGGAGGATGCTCTTAATAAAGTTCACAAATCATCAATCTGTGCCAAACACAGACTGATTCAGTGCAAATACACCGCTCCCACTTCACAAAGGTTAAACTATCAAGAATCTACAAAGATATTGATTGACCCAATTTGCGACAGGTGTCATCAGGCTCCGGCCAGCCATGGTCATATGTTCTGGTCTTGCTCCGCTTTAGATTCCTACTGGGAGAATATTTTTTACGTGCTGTCGAAAGTACACCTTCACCTTCATGGCCTTCGTCACTCTTTTGACCAGATGCTGAATATTGCTTAAATGGAAATCCCCCACACCTCCTTCCCATATGTTGTGGAGGAAGGACATTCTTCACTTTGTGAAGCTGGAGAGAATCAGACACTTAGTGAGAGGCTCCCTGAGGGAATTTCACAGGATGTGGGACTCCTTCTTCAAGTATCTGCAGGAGCTGGACTTCTCTGAGATCCCTGATTAGGTGATTTCCTATTTTGGCAATTTTCAAAAGTGATGTTGAGGGCGGCAGACTGACCAATAACAATTTATTTATTTATTTTTCAATTATTTTTATTTTTAATTTAACTTATTTAATTTTTAATTGTATTTATTTAATTTAATTTGTTCATTTTTCATTTTATTTATTTTATTTTATTTGTGTATTTATTTATTTACTTATTTATTTATTTACTTATTTATTTTGCTATTTATTTATACATATATTAATTTTGTATACACTTGTGTGTCACTCTGTCTGTGTGCTGTCTTGGTTTTGTGTTGCCCGTATTTAACAAAATGTCAATAAACATATGAGAAAAAAAAGTTCCAGACTTTTCCAGGTTTTTCCAGGCAGTACAAACCCTGTTTTTATATGCAGAAACAGCTGCTGCATAACTCTCCCCAATGACACCAGACTCTACAGTACACTACAGGAGCTGCAGAGGAGTAGTTCAGTAATATTAATACTGGTGTTTGAGATCTGAAGCTTCTCAGATGGTTCCTGAATTTAAAGAGGATATAAAGAAGGGAACACCGGGGTGAGGACGCTGGAGGTCTAGCTGCAGAGCTTGGTCTCACTTCAAGAGTAAAGTTCAGGTCATCTGATTTAGCGATAGATGAATAAAAGACATAAACAATAAATGATGTGAAAGCATGTAAGAGTCGTGCAGCTCGCTTCTGCTGTTCAAAATATTCCTAAATTGGCAAAGTGCTGTAATGATCTTTTTGTGTGTTTATGTTCTCGTCCTGTTGAGGTTCTGGATAGTGTTGAATCTGTCGAGCGTCCCCCCCCAGAGCAGGATGCCGTGAACCCTGCAGCTGACACGGCTCTGATTTAAGGGTCAACAGCCCTTTCAATCGTCCCAGCTGAAGCCGCTGTAAGATATCTTCTTCCTGAGATCGCACAAAGCCAAACATATCAACACTGCAGACTCGAGAGCAGTCTGCCAATTCTCTAGTACGTTTATCGTAGCCAAACATTCAGCCCCCCCGCGTCTGATTCTGCAACAAATAATCATCAGGTGACAGGAGCGCGGGGATTTCCAACATCAGCTCCAGAGAGGAAGGGAACGCTTGCTTGTTGCCAGGTTTCCTTTGACAACCAAGGAGAGCAATTGCTAACCAGTCTTTGGCCAGTGGCACTTTTTTAAACATATAAAAATAGGGACCCTGATGATGAGAGCACAAACTTTTGAAATTGAACCTTTTGCATTGTTCATCAAAGTGACAGATCAGCATCAGCTCAGATGCTCTGCCCTCCTTTCTGGTATGCTGTATGATGACGAGGTGTGGGCCAAAACATCAATAAGCTAATATATGCATGCTCTTACCGAGTTCGTTGAGGCTCTGAGCAGCCTTGGTGATCTCCCTGCTGCCCCCCTGCAGCTGCCCCTGGAGCCTCTTGCTGAGGTACAAGATCCGGATGATCCTCCGCAGCAGGTCACAGGCCACCTATTAGGAACACAACTCATAAATACTGATGCATGCTCAGGTGAGACTGTGAAGCCAAGTCTGGGGAACAACTGAGAACAGGTTTACCCCCCTCCTCAGGGTCAGGGAGCAGTTTGGAGTGACTCCTAGGGCCACAGGCAACAATTTATATAAAACAACTTCAAAACAAGAAACAAAAACTCAATAAACAGAACTGATTTATGTTCCTTTGGACACAGGAATGATCGTATGATGGAGGATGCTTCAGCTCTGGTCTGAGGGGGGTGGCAGTCCTGCACTTATTAATGATGCAAAAGAAAAAGGATTGTAGTGATAATTATAGATATTAATCTTATTTATTTATTTTAATTTTCATTGAGTTTCTTAATTTAATTTTTTTCTTTCACCATTTTTATTATTATGATTATAATTATTATTATTGCAATTAATATTGTTGTTGTATTATTATTATCGTATTTTATCATCAGTATTGTTAGTAGTAGTATTACAGTTATTATGATAATATTACTATTTTATTATTATTATAATTATCATCAATATTATGATTTGTAGTATTGTTAATATTATTATCATTATTTTATTACTATTTCATTATGATCATTCTTATTTGTATTAATATTATTGTTATTCATATTATTAAAGGTATTCATATTTTCTCATATTTGTATTATTGTCAATAATATCATAATTTTATTGTCATAATTATAATTTATTATTTTTTGTGTTATTTATAATATTATTATTTCACTATTATAATTATTTGTATTATTATTGCTATTATTATCATCATCATTCTTTCTACCCTTCTACTCTCACTTCCCTCCCATCCATACTTCCTTCAACCTCCACTGCCAGAGCACCCTTCAGAAATTTCTCTGCCTCACATCCACAATCACACACACACACACACACACACACACACACACACACACACACACACACACACACACACACACACACACACACACACACACACACACACACACACACACACACACACACACATTTGTACACATTGTACCTCCAACTTTTTGGAATATTCGGAATTATGAAACTGTGCCAGTCACCATTGTAGTTGTCTTTCTGTGTTTGTCTTTTGTTATGCAAATACATTTTAACAGGAAAAAAAGAAATCAGCTTTACAAACAGAAATTGTGAAGAAATGAAGAAAGTTATTGTTTTAAAGTAAAATAAAAATGTGGTTTGTGCAGAAAAGTCTCATCCTCTAAATATCTTCATCGCTGCTGTGCACAAACTTTGCTTTTCTATGAGAATAAATTAAATCTACTTCAAACCTGTGCTCAGTCAGAGTGTTATTAGTGTTGTTATGTTTTTAGGGTTGCATTTTATGCATGCTTAAATCTACAAACATGGTGAAAGCGTATGAAGAAATCTCTGCGTCATGAGGCTTCAGAGTCACTGCAAGCATTTTGAGACTTTGCAAGTATTCCGCATTAAGTGACTTTCATAATGGTTTTAAATGATGAAAGTATGAATTATGAAAAGGTCTGGAGCTCTGCAGAGGACAGTCCACTGTAAGGTTTAGTGTAAAGCATGTTATTTTTGACACTGAAGCCCCAGAAGTTACGTGTTTCATCCAGCTACAAGCTCACAGAGAGTGTTTCATGCTGGGCGGACTGCCAGCGTTTAGAGGAAAGTCTGGGGCCTTTGAAATAACAGACATCATGTGGGAAGAGAATATATCCTTTAAAAAAGAAGTAAGGCTTACTCTGTGATTTCATCATCATGTGAAACTGAAGGGAGCACTTCAGCCTCTGAACGATACATTGATCTGGTTTAATCTTAAACGCACTGAGAGGAGTTTCTAACTGGTTCTGAAACAGTCTCACTTTCATAAAGACGCAAAGAAGCAAAACAGACCATCTGCTCGAAGACGGCTTCCTGTCGCTGTGAGCTGTGTTAACAGGAGAGACGCCACATCTGCCCGTATTAACACTCTTTATCCCTTAGTCGCTTAATGCACCTCATAAGTAATCCAATTAGAGAAACAGAAGTTTACGGCTTCGTCTCTTCATCTACCAGTCAGGGTCCGGGAGGCAGACACCCTCTCTATTTTTAAGAGTAGGCTTCAAACTTTCCTTTTTGATAAAGCTTATAGTTAAAGCTGGATCAGGCTTGGACCAGCTCTTAGTTATGCTGCTATAGGCTGCTACACACTGGGATCCTGTCTCTCCCTCTCTCTCATCTCTGCCTGTCTCTTACTTTAACTCTTCCTGTCCCATTAAAGTTACTAACCATAGACCTTTCCAGAGTCCCTGAGCTCCCTTGTCTCATAGGTTCCTCTGGATCTCTGCTGCTATGGACGTGCCAGACTCCAGCTGCTACAACTACTACTATCCGTCTCACCACTATCATCTCTCTCTCTCTCTCTCTCTCTCTCTCTCTTCATCTCCCTCTATCCCTCTCTCCAACACAGTCTCAGCAGATGCAGGGTTCCCACTCTTTTCCAGAGATCATTTTCCAGGACATTTTCATTGATGATCAAGCTGGTATGACCGTCTAAATTTAGTTCCTAATTTAGTTCCTAAATAGTCTAATATGTTCCTCTCAGTGGAAGTCTACACTGAAAGACATGTAGTCTATGGCTATCAATGAAATCATCTCTTACATACTTAAAAATTATGGCAAATTGATAATAGAATAATGCAACCACAGATGTACAGCACTTCACTTTATTAGTGCAACCAAGTAACAATGATGGGCAACATCTCAGCTTTCTCTTTTCTCAAAAAATATAAAATGAGCTAAGAAAAAAACAAAAGAGCCTGCAAAGGACTCAGGAAGCTGCCTTACTGAAATAATTAAATAATAATAATGATCAGAGGATCAGTGCTTTAATGACCTAAATAGAACTGAATGACAAAAATGGCTACAAATGTTTGTCAACTCAACTCAAACTCACAATATACCTGCTTAATCATGATATTCATCCTGCTAAGTGGTCGATATGAAACAAAGCAAATGTCACGTTATTTTATTTGAGTTACCATAAACTCTGAAAAAATCTCACCGGTGTAAAGACGCACTCTGTATTTGAAGATCTCTCAGATATTTAAAAAGTTTAAACTGTCTTCCTGCATGGCGATGTCTATTATGATCAGCAATGTCTACAACGTGGAGTTTCTGAGCAGCTGTGTCGCTCTTTTTGTTCCGTTTGTTATCACTATCGGGATATTGCACTCCTGCTAGCTAGAGCAGGGGTTCTGAAACTTTTTGGAGCCAGGGACCCCTTACAGGTGAGAAAATTGTCCATGGCCCCCTCATAATTGTAACACAGATTAAGCACATTAGTGATGTGTCATGATCAAAAGCTGCAGCTCTGAGAGCCGATGCTTTATAGTGAATCAGAAGAGCCGGCTCGCATCAAGAGAGAGTCGGCTCCCAGTTTTTTCCTTTCGCTGCTTAGCTCTCAAAGTGCTCAGCTCCAGCTCTGCTCACAGCAGAACTTTGTTCTGATTGGTCAGCATGGCGGCCATGCGGCCAATCACATGTGACGGTATAGGATACAGGTGATGGAGGGGAGGCTGTGTATCCTGGCTACATCTGTTCCTTCAGAGAGAGTCTTCTTGAAGACCGGGCAAATACTCACTGAGAGGAGAAATCAGATCAGCCCATCCAAGCTGAGGCATCTGATTTTTCTCAATGCCAACCTGAGGACGTTAATAATGTTTGCTACAGTTTGGTTCTGTTTCTGTTAACCTGAGTTGGTTCTGGTTCTGTTTGCTTGAGTTTTGTTCTGGTTTTGGTTCAGCTTGCTTGAGTTCGGTTCTGGTTCGGTTCTGGTATGGTTCTGGTTCAGTTCTGTTCTGGTTCGATTCTGGTTCAGGTCTGGTTCGGTTCTGGTTCGGTTCTGGTACGGTTCCGGTTCGGTTCTGGTTCGTTTCTGGTATGGTTCGGTTAGGTTCGGTTCCGGTTCTGGTTCGGTTCTGGTTCGGTTCTGGTTCAAGTCTGGTTCGGTTCTGGTTTGGTTCTGGTACGGTTCTGGTTCGGTTCGGTTCTGGTTCGGTTCTGGTTCGGTTCTGATTCGGTTCGGTTCCGGTTCGGTTCTGGTTCAGTCTGGTTCGGTTCTGATCTTATGGTAGGGTTCTGGTTCGGTTCTGGTTCGGGTCTAGTTCGGTTCTGGTTCGGTCCTGGTTTGTTCTGGTTGACTTTGATTCTGGTTGACTTTGATTCTGGTTGACTTTGATTCTGGTTGACTTTGATTCTGGTTGACTTTGATTCTGGTTCTGTTTGCATGAGTTTGGTTCTGGTTCTGTATGCTTAAGTTTAGTTCTGGCTCTAAACCTAACCCTAATCCTAACCCTAACCCTAACCCTAATCCTAATCCTAACCCTAATCCAAACCCTAACCCTAATCCTAACCCTAATCATAATCATAACCCTAACCCCAATCCCTAATCACAACCCTAACCCTTACCCTAATCATAACCCTAACCCTAATCCTAACCCTGACCCTAATCACAACCCTAACCCTAATTACAACCCTAACCCTAATCACAACCCTAATTACAACCCTAACCCTAATCACAACCCTAATTACAACCCTAACCCTAATCACAACCCTAACCCTAATCACAACCCTAACCCTAATCACAACCCTAATCACAACCCTAACCCTAATTACAACCCTAACCCTAATTACAACCCTAACCCTAATTACAACCCTAACCCTAATCACAACCCTAATTACAACCCTAACCCTAATCACAACCCTAATTACAACCCTAACCCTAATCACAACCCTAACCCTAATCACAACCCTAACCCTAATCACAACCCTAACCCTAATTACAATGCTAATTACAACCCTAACCCTTACCCTAATCATAACCCTAACCCTAATCACAACCCTAACCCTAATTACAACCCTAATCACAACCCTAACCCTAATCACAACCCTTACCCTAATCACAACCCTAACCCTAATCGCAACCCTAACCCTAATTACAACCCTAACCCTTACCCTAATCGTAACCCTAACCCTAATCAGAACCCTAACCCTAATTACAACCCTAACCCTAATCACAACCCTAACCCTAATTACAACCCTAATCTCAACCCTAACCCTTACCCTAATCATAACCCTAACCCTAATCACAAACCTAACCCTACCCCTAATCACAACCCTAACCCTAATTACAACCCTAACCCCTACCCTAATCATAACCCTAACCCCAATCACTAACGCTAATCACAACCCTAACCCTAATCCTAACCCTAAACCTAATCACAACCCTAACCCTAATCACAATCCTTACCCTAATCACAACCCTAACCCTAATCACTAACCCTAACCCCAACCCTAACCCTAATCACAACCCTAACCCTAACCCCAACCCTAATCACAACCCTAACCCTAACCCTAATCACAACCCTAACCCCAACCCTAACCCTAACCCCAACCCTAACCCTAATCACAACCCTAACCCTAACCCCAACCCTAACCCTAATCACAACCCTAACCCTAACCCCAACCCTAACCCTAATCACAACCCTAACCCTAATCACAACCCTAACCCTAATCACAACCCTAACCCTAATCCTAACCCTAATCCCAACCCTAACCCTTACCCTAATCATAACCCTAATCCCAATCACTAACCCTAATCACAACCCTAACCCTAATCACAACCCTAACCCTAACCCTATTCACAACCCTAACCCTAACCCCAACCCTATCCCTAATCACAACCCTAACCCTAACCCTAATCACAACCCCAACCCTAATCACAACCCTAACCAAAACCCTAACCCTAATCACATCCCTAACCCTAACCCTAATCCTAACCCTAATCACAACCCTAAACCTAACCCTAATCCTAACCCTAATCACAACCCTAACTCTAATCACAACCCTAACCCTTACCCTAATCATAACCCTAACCCTAATCATAACCCTAACCCTAACCCTAATCACAACCCTAAACCTTATCACAACCCTAACCCTAATCACAACCCTAATCACAACCCTAACCCTAACCCTTACCCTATCCCTAATCACAACCCTAACCCCAACCCTAACCCTAACCCTTACCGTAATCACAACCCTAACCCTAACCCTAATCACAACCCCAACCCTAATCACAACCCTAACCCTAACCCTAACCCCAACCCTAACCCTAATCACAACCCTAACCCCAACCCTGACCCTAACCCTTACCATAATAACAACCCTAACCCTAATCACAACCCTCATCCTAATCACAACCCTAACCCTTACCCCAACCCTAAACCTTATCACAACCCTAACCCTAATCACAACCCTAATCACAAACCTAACCCTAACCCTTACTCTTACCCTAATCACAACCCTAACCCTAACCCTAATCACAACCCCAACCCTAATCACAACCCTAACCCTAACCCTAACCCTAATCACAACCCTAACCCTAACCCTAATCACAACCCCAACCCTAATCACAACCCTAACCCTAACCCCAACCCTAACCCTAATCACAACCCTAACCCCAACCCTGACCCTAACCCTAACTACAACCCTAACCCTAATCAAAACCATAACCCTAATCATAACCCTAACCCTAATCACAACCCTAACCCCAACCCTGACCCTAACCCTAACTACAACCCTAACCCTAATCAAAACCATAACCCTAATCATAACCCTAATCACAACCCTAACCCCAACCCTGACCCTAACCCTAACTACAACCCTAACCCTAATCAAAACCATAACCCTAATCATAACCCTTGGTTTAGGGTGAGAATGATTTTGTAACAGAATAAATGCACACAATTGGGCAATTATAAGTCTTCTCATAAAAACACTGTACGTAAAAGGGTTTTCAACACAAACCATTAGTTTTTGCAAAATTAAGGTACAATATACGGCTACAAAAGATCCTAAACTAAGAGCCGTTCGGGAGTCGAAAGAGCCGGCTCTTCTTTGGGGGCCGAGTCAAAAGAGCCGGCTCTCTGAAAAGAGCCCAACTTCCCATCACTAAAGCACATGCTTACTACCATTTGCACTCTTAGTTGCCCTTGGAACTATTTGTATTGTAAAACGTATCAATGTAAATACTTCAGACCTGTACCATAGTGATAAACAGATAACACTTCAATTTGAAACAAGTAAATCCCACTTGTATACTTTAAAACAGAGGGTCATTTCATTCCTTGTGGACTCAACATGACAACATTTATACTTTTCAAGTAATTGATCTTAAACGCTTTCAGAAAATTAACAGTAACAAGACTCACATATCCCTTCGAGCCACCAAATGGTATAATAACAATGGTGTATGCTGTTTTGTAATGACACAGCACAATTTTATGATTTACTAGAAATGTATTCAAATTATTTCACAGACCCCCAGGCTATGGTTCGCAGACCCCCAGGGGTCCCAGGACCCCACTTTGAGAACAACTGAGCTAGAGTACGGTAATTGAGCCAAATGTACCATAAAACATAAACAATATACCCCGTTTTCTGTGAATGCATGATTATGAAGTGAAGGAGAAAAGATGTGAAAAAAGTTGTGCAGTGTCGCTGTTTTTTCCAGCACTGCGTGCACTCAACTTTCAATGAACGGGGATGTGTTTTGTAAATAGGGTCAGGTCAAACGCAGCCATGTTGGAATAATTTTCCAGGACTATATGTGATTTTCCAGGACATTTTACTTTTTCTCCCATTTTCCAGGTGTTTTCCAGTACTGGAAAACTGGTCAACTGTTTTCCAGGACACGTGGGAACCCTGAGATGTGTGTCTAACATGAATCTGGTCCTGCTGGAGGTTTCTGCCTGTTAAAGGAAGTTTGTCCTTGCCACTGTAACTTGCTAAATGCTGCAAAGTGCTCTGTTCATGGTGGATTAAGATGAGATCAAACTGAGTCCTGTCTGTAAGATGGGACTGGATCTAATCCTGTCTTGATGTTGGGTCTTTGTTAATGATAGAACATAGAGTACAATCTAGACCTGCTCTATTTAGAAAGAGGATTCGGAGCTATATAAATAAAGATTGATTGATTGATTCCCAGTCAAATATCCAAGCTCATGTGGGAGATAAAAAACAACAACAACAGACTTCAGAGCTGTGTTTGTTTTTTCAATTTTCAATAAGATTACGGTTAAAATCCAAACACCTTTAATAGAGGCTGAGCTACATCATAAAAACATAGATCTTTCTGCACAAAAAATAAAAATTTTCTCCTTTCTAGACCTGATTTGAAAGCAATCTGGTTGGTAAGATCTGCTCTCACTGCTTTAAGGTTGCTATGCCAGCGCTTAAGGTAACCATGGAGCGACTCCTGCTTTTCTAACTCCAGCACGAACGAGTGTGTGCAGAGATGAAATATCCACACAAAACAGAGTGAGGAGAGGATTTGAGGAGCAGCTTGTTTAGGTCATTTCTCTCTCCGAGGAAGAAACAGTTCAACACGGAGGGAAAGAAACACAACGTCTGATGGTAGTCAGAGAATAACCGAGATCAACAGGCGGCTGATGGAGGGAGGGACGACGATGGAGTGAGAAAGTCTGACAAAGAGAAGTGGGGAAGGGCTTCTGTTGATTACCACAATAAGTGTCAGTGACGGTCTGAAAGCTGTCTGCACACTGCTAACCCTAACCCTAAAAACACAAGAAGAAGAAATGCCAGGTATCCCTCAAACAAGTGCGGTTATTTGAGATTCAGAGCCAGAAAACTGCAGAGACTGTGTCAGCCTGAAGGGGCGCCGTCTTTATGGGCTATGTTGCACGCCCAATGTGCAGAAGCTTAAGTCCTCGAGCATGAGCTAGTCACATCCCACTCTCTTTCTGTTTCCTGCTGTAATCACTGTCCAAGAAAGCCAAAAATATAACTTTGACAAAACAATGAAAAATAGAAAACAAAACTGAGGTCAAGACTAAACTTTGTCGGATTCGGATCTGTCTCCACTCCGTCACAGCACTGGATCTGATAGGTTTCTATTGTAGTCAATGTGTTAACTTCCACTGGATCTACTCGGTTGCGTTCCGGCTGTGTCTCTGTGTCTCTGCAGGTCGGAGCCCTCCAGATCAGATACACAAGACTTCTATTTTTGCCAGATGCCGGAGCACAACGCGTCAATCTCAACAGAGCAGATGGAGCGGGACAGGAAGTCAGGCACCAAAACAAAATGAAAATATCTGGTTAATTTTCAGAATAAAACACTCTGTGTTATCACCAGATCATATTTCACTTAACTACAACAACAAACTCTTCATGATGAGCGGCGCCAGGCCTGGAGTCAACAGGTCAGAGGTTTTCAGAGGACCATAAAGACAACATGGATGAGGAGAGGAGGAGGAGAATCCTTGATTCAGTAATTACTGCGGGAAAACCTCGGTCACATAACTCCAGCTGTCCAGAGATCTTGCTCCGTGCTGCGCTCTGAAAACACATTGGTGGGTGTTGACGGGCGAGAGAGCACAGAAACGGACCGCAGCGGATCTGGTGGAAGTCTACAACAACTACTGCACAGAGAGAATAAAAGGACGACTTTTCAATGGAGCAGTATTTAAGTTTGAAATGCTCATCCCTCATTCAGTCCTCACTGAGGCACATCATGACAGCGCGGCCCTTTAGAGGATTTAATCGTTATATTAAGGGGTCAACGGTCCAGTAGAGGAATTTCATGGCTTTTCTTTGATGCAGTAATAATGGATTATTCTTAAGAGGCTGCCCTGATACCGAGATCTCTCTGAAAGAAGTGTTTCCATTCACATGTGAGATAGATGAAGAGGAGGCTGAGGCCTGAGAGACGATCAGCTGCTGCTTGAGTCACACTGAAGACTTGAGCCAGGGATGAGACACAGAGCCATTAGCCCTGGAGAGAGACCTCAGAATCACAGTGACCTTTTTACAGCCGCTGTTTCATCAATATTTAATCATGACTCCCCTCGGCTGCACAAACACAAGAGCTGCAGTCTCGTTCTAACTGAGCAGCACACGCAGCAGCTTGGAGCTCTCCGCAAAACTAATCTGTAGCCTCCATGCAGGCAGACGAACGCTGCTCCACTCTTCTACACGCCGTCGATTTTCTTTGGAATTACAAGACACAAACACAATCACATAGGGAGACGACTACAATGGTGACTGGCACAGATTTCAAATCTATGAACATTCAAAGTAGGTGTGTGTGTGTGTGTGTGTGTGTGTGTGTGTGTGTGTGTGTGTGTGTGTGTGTGTGTGTGTGTGTGTGTGTGTGTGTGTGTGTGTGCTTGTCGATGTGAAGCCGAGAAAGAAAATGTATATAAAAAAAAAAGCTCAATTCAAATTAAATAAAGAAATGAAAAAATACATTAATCAAATATAATATTTATTAAATATATATATACACTTTAATGATAATTAAACTAATAATACTCACAAAAAAGTCAAATAATGATAATAATCATTCATTATGATTATAATTCGGAGCCGTTCAGGAAATTAATATATATGGAATGAAGTCTGAATATATGGAATGAAACTTGATATATATGGAATGAAGTCTGAATATATGGAATGAAACTTGATATATATGGAATGAAGTCTGAATATATGGAATGAAACTTGATATATATGGAATGAAGTCTGAATATATGGAATGAAACTTGATATATATGGAATGAAGTCTGAATATATGGAATGAAACTTGATATATATGGAATGAAGTCTGAATATATGGAATGAAACTTGATATATATGGAATGAAGTCTGAATATATGGAATGAAACTTGATATATATGGAATGAAGTCTGAATATATGGATTGAAAGTCTGAATATATTGAATGACACTTGATATATATGGAATGAAACTCGATATATATGGAATGAAGTCTGAATATATGGAATGAAACTTGATATATATGGAATGAAGTCTGAATATATGGATTGAAAGTCTGAATATATTGAATGACACTTGATATATATGGAATGAAACTCGATATATATGGAATGAAGTCTGAATATATTGAATGAAACTTGATATATATGGAATGAAACTCGATATATATGGAATGAAACTTGATATATATGGAATGAAGTCTGAATATATTGAATGAAACTTGATATATATGGAATGAAACTCGATATATATGGAATGAAACTCGGAATATATGGAATGAAAAATGACATCATATATGGCCTGCGCCATCTTGTCTTTCTGGGGTGTGATACCTGCAGTCTGGCCAGCTGAGTGATCCGCGCCACAATCTTGTTATACGGGTCGACAATCTTTGTCCTGATCCTGGAAAGACGTTCAAGGTTAACGTTTTTATTGTCAAATAAAATAGTCATTATAAAACCTCTTTTTTAAAGTTCTGAAAACAAGACAAATGTAATGTATACTTTTTAATTGTAGTGATACAAAAAGAAGAGCAGAGGGTGAATATTTACATCAAGGTTCAGCCGCCTCTTTAACTCTTTTGTTTAAAGTCTTTAAATCTTGTGTTCATTTTATTTCCGTTGGCTGTGTGTTCCACATTTCAGAGCCACAGGGAGGTGTTACGATGTGCTGTTTCACAATAATCTATTGATTTGTTTTATTTTGTTTGCACAATAAGATCTGATTATAAAAGAAATAAGAAGGGTGTGTCAGGAGAGGTCAAGACAAAAGGACCTCACCTTTCTTAAGAAACACAACCACAACAAAATCCCAGGATATAAGCCGGTCAATCAAATAACTGATGATATCTTGAAATTACAAATATTTGTGGAAAATTTAATAAATATATAAAGAGATTAAACTTCATGAATCTAGATAGAGTATGAATGAATCTGGTAATTTAGTTTAAAAAAACACTCTCAGTGCCCTCGGTGCTCTTATCACCGTTTGGCCTTGTGAGAAATGTGCACAACATTTTCACTGCAGACATTTTAAAAACTGTTTCAGGTACAATAAATTAAGTTTGTTATCAAAACTGAGCACATGATACTGCTTCAGTTTGTGACAGTGATGCCATCTCTGGGTTTTTATCCATCGTCTTTAAAGAGGCAACAGGCTGGATCATAGTCATGGGGACTTGGCTGGGACACAATCATTGCATGCATGTATCGCTGCTTTGACTGGTTCATGGCGCCTGCCTGTATTAAATGTGTTTTATTATATTTGCAGACTTATTTTGACAGTTTGGTCGTTTTTGCATCGGGTGACATGTATGTAGATGAGCAGGATATACAGGTAAGAACACGAGGACAACACTTTTATTGAATTAACACTAAAGAAGCGCATTTTTGCCCGTTTACTTAATGTTTGATCCTGCATGCAATCCACTCTCCTGCACCCAGTTTGATTTTGAGTTTTGTTTTTTGTCAGATGCTAAACTGTCTCTATAATATCTGCATCCGAATGTGATGAGAGTTTTAAGGCTGACTGTTAATCTGAGCAAAACCCCGCTGATTTAATCTGCCCCCACAGCAGATTTGAAGCAGAGTTTTTTAGCATTAAATTAAAAATGTAAAAAGTTTTAAGTTTGCAGAAAGTTTCTACATTTTTAAAGCCAAGTCTTTGTGATTTCAAACTAACACAACAACCCTGGTTAACCTCAAGAAAAAGGACCAAGAAGGACCAAGAAGCACAAAGAAGGCGGCTATAAAGCCCGGGGAAACATATTCACCTGTCGACAGCAGCCTGCAGAGCGCTGATCCTCGTCTGCATCATCTGAAGGACCCCTGAAACATCAACATGTTCTCCACTCAGCACATTTTCACTCTGATTTAAGAGAAACTTCATGTGAGGAGTGCTAGCACTCTCTTGTGGTGAAACCTCTGAACTGCAACAGCTGAAGCAGAGGTTGAGAAACAGGACAGAAACCATGAGTTAATGAGCTTTTACCTTCAAGAGACTCGATCCCAGTCGCCTGAGAGAGCAGGTCTTCATGCCTGGCCACAACCTAGAAGGAAGCACAAACATATACGGTCACCACATCTGTGTTTCTGCTTTATTTTCCCTGCAGGTAAATGAATGCTAACATATTAAAAATCCATCACACAAACGGACACAAATACCCTTCCATTTGAGATGCACGTCATAAATTGTATCCCAGCTATTTTGACAGAAATTGAGTGTTCTGCACATCCTCTTGTACAAATAAATGCCACATCTCTTAGTCCACATATTGCTGCTGACTCTTCGTAGTGCAACTGAGTTTTTGCCCCTGGAATAACTCCACTTTGTGCTCAGTTTGATCTGGTCTTGGGGAGTCTAAAACCTCCAACCAGAGGGGGTGACTTGATGGAACAGACATCACTTCACCTGACAAAGAAAATCTCATATCTCTTAAGGCCCTTGCTCCTTCTCTCCCTCTCTTCATTTCCTTGCGTTGCTCCATGTATCTCTGTGACGGAGGGACCAAGACTCAAGGAAAACATGCAAGTGTGGGATGCATGGATGCAACATTAAAGAACAGAGTTGGAAATAAGAATTACGTTCATTTCAGCTGCAAGTTAAATTTCCTGTACCTATTTTATCTCTTAATTCCTAAAATTCCCTTTATTTTATCTTATTGCATTTATTTTATTTTATTTATTTTAGCTGCTTTTATTTTGTACGTTTTCTGTGTTGCATCCTTTTTAGATTTCTGGTCATATTGCCTTGTTTGGATTCTTTTGTCGCCAACTCACCTCTATGATTTGCTTGTTTCTCAAAGCACCTCATAAACTTTTCTACGGTTGATATAAATAATTGCATCATGTTTACGTGAGTGTATTTTTTGTATTGTGAATCTACTGTTCTCAATAGTTGGATGAAAAGATCAAATAAAGGTCTGTACCTGGCTGTGTAGCTCCTTGTCCAGCTGACTGATGCCCTGTGCGAGCTTGGCCAGCTGCTCTGCGATGACAGCATGGTGGATGGCCTGAGCCGTGTACGTCTTCACATCAAAGTCATCCGCCAAGAAGTCTGTGTAGCACTCTGCAGACACCGAAACAGCAGCACTCTCTCAATCCATCATCATCATAATTCATAAACTTCAGACAGTTCAAATTATTACCACGTTGAAGCAACTGAATCTGTGTGGAGACGTCTTGTTATCAGTTTTATTTTATTTATTTTAATTTATTGAAGCAGGAAAACCTCACTAAGATTAATAATCTCTTTTACAGGGTCCTGGCCATATCAAGGATCACATGACAAGAAGTCATCAGTCGGAGCATCTACAAGCTGATGCATCTTCCTCCAACATCTCCAATCTGCCTTTAAAAATTTTTTAAAGAGACACACTCGCTCAAACTGAAGTTCTCATGCAGCAGGTTCTTGCAGTAGCAGAGGGTCTAAAACTATTTAATCCTGTTTCAAGATGCTCTCTGGGTCACAGAGCGGAGAATGAAGCCTGCAGTATTTTTTAAATGAATAAAATCACATAAACACGTGGGAAGCAAGTTAAGAATAGCCTTTTAAACAAGGACATGCCAGAGGTAGACAATTCAGTCCAGCCATGGCACACATGACTGTGTTAGTATCCCATATATCTGACCAAAAGTTTTCCCAATTTCATTAAATGTTAGATTAAAGGAACTCTAACTCCCTCCCTACTCTTTGTTGGAGTTTGTGATTTTATTGAAAGTAAAATAGAATTAAAAAAATTAAAAACATCTATTTTTTCTTTAAATCTCTTCATGCAGTGACTCCTACCTGCAGATATTTAGATGAGAAACCAATGACTGCGTTTGTTGGTGTGTTCATGACTGGATTAACTGACACTTTTTTTAAAAAACAGATATTAAAATCAAAAAATAGAATTAATATAGATACACAATTCATTTCAAAAAGCACAAACTCTAAAGTATTTTTATTCCATAACTTATAATGGTTTTAATTTATGTCCTTTAATTTCTCCTCACTGTGTTATATGCACCTGTACATCTGCATACATCTTAAATATGTTAATGCCACGTTGTTTAATTCATTAAAGATTAAAAACCTCAAAGTTTCTCTCTCTAATCCACAATTTATTCAAATTACACCAACAATGAGCCATAAAGATGCGTTTCCAGCCGCTTCTGCACCTGTAAGGTAAACATATTCCTGAAAGACGAACACGTATAAAATAAATAAGATGTGTAAAAGCTCGTTAGCTGTGCAAATGTCTCTTTCAGGGCAGAAATGTGGGAGTTCAACAAAGCCTTTCAAAGAATGTCTCAGATTTATCAGTGAACTCAAAGACATGCGTTTTAAAACCAGAAACGTCGTCAATAAAACAGTTTTTACCATCTTTGAGAAGTGATTTCGTGGAAGCTTCTCTACCGTCCTCCATGTTGACACTTCCGCAATGTGACGTGTACACTGAGAGAGGGCGGGGCGAGGCTTAAAGGGCCACTCACAGAATTTCTGAACCTGTTTCAAGTCCACCAAGATAGCTCTGAAAATCAGGAGGCAGGGGTGAAAACAAAAAAAGGCAACTCCTTTCAAATGATTTTAAATGTAGGATGCAACAATAACAAAAGTGAAAATCTTATTTCTGAAGCTAAAAAACTGGAAACGTGAAATGTTGCCTCTCAAATGAAAAAAACATGAAAAGTAAAAAATTTGATTATGAAGCAAAAAAAAAAACGTGAAAATTTGCTTGAATAGTGACAAACAAGGTAAAGGAAAATATTTAGCTTCTCAAGTGAAAAAACATGAAAATTTCTGAAGCAAAGAAACATGAAAAACATGAAAAATGTCTCCCTCAAGTGAAAAAAACATAAAAAATGTGAAAGTTTTTCTCCGAATGGACCATCTAAACATTAATTCCTGCACAGTGGTGATTATTTTTATGACCAGTTATGGTGGAAATTGAATCACCAAAAGGAAAACACAATGCTATTGATATATTTCTATATTATTGATTACTCTACATAATTAACATATCATAAAAAACTACATGGGCAACAAGAGGGCAGCTTTTTTTTTTACCAATAATTCACTGCAGGGGCATCCAAAGCCAAAGAGCGCTTTTGGAGGAGTCCAGGAGAGTTTTTCCAACATTAAGATCAATAGAACTGCATCCAGATGACTTTTTTTTAACGTGTTGAACATTTGAGGGGCATAAACACAAAGTCTTAAGATGAGAGACAGCCTGCAAACTCAAAAAGGGAATCAAATGTTTTAGTTTTTTTTACCAAGTGGTGGGAATCAAAGGGTGATTCACAATACTATACAAAAGGATACCATACAATAACTGATACATTCTTAATAATAAAAAGGTCTTAAATAACAAATAATAAAAATATTAGTACAACTATATCTTAACTTAACCGACTTTTATTCAAAATGTAAAGGAAATTATTTTCAGCCTGGTCTCCCATTTATTTATTATATACGTATCTATTGTTACCAATGGTGATAGTACAGGTACATGCATGTGATCCAAACACAGACAAAAAAAACTCAATCTTTTTGTGGTTTTTGGTCATTTTTTATTAACGTGTCAAATTTATTTTTCCAACATTTTACTGAACTGTAAAAGTGGAAAAAAAAGAAAAAATGGTAATGATTTATATTACCTTCTTTTTTTTGTTTGTATGAATTATGTGATAAACCACTTTCAACATTTTTTAAGGAAATGTAGCAAGCAGATTAACCTGCAAAAAAAAACACAAAACAAACATCCCAACATGTGTATGAAAATATTTAACAACAAAGACACAACTACAAAAAATTAAGCATAAAAAATAGCAACATGTACCATCTTGAAAAACCTCCTAGACTACTTCCTGCTCTTGAGGAGTGCAGACGCTTTTTTGCTTGCTCTTGCTTATGCTTGCATTCTTTTCATTTTAACTCTTTTTTCTTCGCTGAGAGACTACAAGCAGTCACTCCAGGATACTTAGAAACCACTGGGACTATAATTTACTGTCGACAAAGTAAACAACTGCCTTATCTCGACATTTTATCGAAACTGCAAACGTGGCCTACTGATCGGCAAAAGCCTGTTAGCAGCTAAGCTAACTGGAACCAAAATGCCTCCTTTCACTGTGGACGATTTTCAGAAGATCCTTCAGAAAATTGCTGTGCTGGAAACAAAGATGCATCGGATAGAAGTGAATGTGGAAGTGAATGGACTATGCGGGAATGACACCACTCTTCCATGGGGTCAGAGCAGCAGACATGTACCTGCTAACACACGGCTAGTTAGCCCAAACAATGACACTCCAAAACAGGAGGACTGTGCAGTTGGGACCAGCTGGAACACTCTTGGCGCTAGGCCTAAAGATAAAACGTTTCCCACGGACATGAGAGAACGGATAACAGGCAGAGCCCAGCGCCCTGAGATTTCTGATGCGACTGGCTGGCCTGCACTCTCATCCAGAAGGAGTGCCGCCTCAACCCCCCTACCAAGGAGGAAACAGCCATGGACAGCAGTAAAAACTACTAGTAAGAGCAAACCTGTAGAAGAAACAAAGATACATTTAGAGAACAGATTTGCACCACTTTCACAAGATCCTGACTCTCCATCCCAGGACCTGAGAAACCCTGTGTCCTCAAAGACCAAGGGAAGGTACGAGACCAAATCTATAAGCAAAAGGCCGCAGAGGGAGCTGACGACTGGGCCTGAAACACTGATCGTGGGCGATGGTGTCGTGAAAGAGGTCAGTAGCCTCTGTGGCAAGAGAAACACCAAAGTCCTCTGCTTCACCAACGATTCGGTCTCTGACATTTCAGACAAAATTCTGGACATTGTTGCTGACCACACAACGGTGAAATCACTCATTCTTCACACTGGGGCCTTGGATGTTGTGAAGCAACAATCTGAGGTATTGAAACAAGATTTTACTGATCTGCTGCGCAAAGTCAGATCTGTTGATACTGTGGTGTTTATCAGTGGCCCTCTACCGACTGTCCGAAGAGGGGACGAGAGATTCAGCAGGCTGTTGATTTTGAACAAATGGCTCAAAGCTACATGTGCTGCTCAATCAGTGAACTTTATTGACAATTTAATATTTTCTGGGAACGCAGACACCTTTTTAAGGCAGATGGATTTTGCCTCAACAAGTCAGGAGTAAGATTGTTCACTTCCAACCTATTTTACTCTGTGTATCACACACCAGCTTCCCTGGCCAAGGACAAGAGACAAGACAAAACAAAACAGAAGATAAGACCACATTCTGGAGGAAAACGACTGAGATCGCTGAGCCAGGAGGAGTCTTCATCGCCGCCACCTTCACCCCCCCAAGAGGAGCGTCCTCCAGTGCCGCCAACTTCAACCCCCCAACGAGAGGAGCGTCCTAGATTGCGGCCATCTTCACCCCCCCAACAAGAGGAGTGGCCTCCACTGCGGCCATCTTCCACCCCCCAACAAGAGGAGTGGCCTCCACTGCGGCCATCTTCACCCCCCCAACAAGAGGAGTGGCCTCCACTGCGGCCATCTTCCACCCCCCAACAAGAGGAGTGGCCTCCACTCCCAACAGGAGGAGATTTCTATTCTTCACCACCCCAAACACCAGCCAACTCCCCGCCCTCTCCAGTCACTCTCTCTCCCTCCTCCCCCCTCCTGGATTTTACGGATGAGATGAAAAAGCTTGTCAATGTTGGAATCAAGCTTACACCCCGTCCAAATCCCATATTCTCTCCCCTAAATCTACCCCATCGCCCAGCCCCCAGCCCACCACCGTGCCCGAAACCACCATCACAGAAACTTCACAAAGCCCCTTCACCTCCTCAGAATCATCATCATCATAACAATTCTAACTGATATGGGCCGGGTCCAGGCTTCAAAGCTGATATCATTAATGTTTTCAACCAGGAAAAGCCGGGGCCCTGTGGAATTCAGGTAGCCTCCTCAATTCCTCTGTTGGCAGGAAATAGAAAAAGGGTAAATCTGCTAAGAAACAGAAGATACTCGACTAAATCTGCCAACTTATTAAATTTAGCTCCACTTCCTCGTCAGCCACAAACAGCTGTAAAAAATAACACAACTGGTTTTAACTCACTAAACTTAGCTTTATTAAATATCAGGTCTCTGGGAGGCAAATCTTTTTTAATAAATGATTTTATTATTAAACACAATCTTAATTTTATGTTTTTAACAGAGACTTGGTTAGACCAAGATAACAGTGCAGCTGTACACATTGAATCATGCCCTCCAAACTTCTCTTTTGTGAGTGAGACTAGAACTCATAAAAAAGGAGGAGGTGTTAGTATAATTTTTAATGAGTTATTCAAATGCAAGCAGGTGTTTTATGGAAATTTCACTTCTTTTGAATATGTGGCTCTTCAGTTAAATACATCCTCTCGGTCTATATTTCTTAATATTTACAGACCACCTAAATACTGTACTGATTTCTTTGATAACCTTGTTGAACTACTGTCTCTTATCTGCACTGACTTTGATTCTGTTTTAATTGTTGGTGATTTTAACATCCATGTTGACAAACCTGAGGACAGAGTGACTGAAGAACTGTGTTATGTCCTTGACAACTTTGGACTCACTCAGCATGTGACGCAGCCCACACACAACAGGGGCCACATCCTAGACTTGGTTATCTCCAAGGGTCTAAACATTTCCAAGGTTCTGGTATCTGATGTTGCTCTCTCTGATCACTGCTGTGTTTTCTTTGAAAGTGATTTATCTGTGAACACTAATGTTCAAACTGAGGTTATCTCAAAACGTTACATTACTGAAAGTACCAGTGATATATTTATTCAGGCTTTCTCTTCCATAACCCCCCTCTCTAGGTTCTCTGCAAATGAACTTGTAGAAGATTTCACTTTAAAAATTACAAACATTATTGATTCCATTGCACCAACTAAATTAAAAGTGGTCTCCAATAAGAAAAAATCGCCTTGGAGGAATACCATGCAGGTCAAACATGAAAAAAAGGAATGTCGAAAAGCTGAGCGCAGGTGGCGTAAAACAAAGCTTCAGGTTCATTATGACATTTATAAAGAAAGACTTCACATGTTTAATCTAGAACTGAAAAAGTCAAGGCAGACCTTCTTCTCAGACATTATCTCCAAAAACAAAGATAATGCACGCGCCCTGTTTGCTACAGTCGACAGGCTAACAAACCCCCCTGTGCCAGTGGCCTCTGAACACTTATCTACCAAGGCCTGCAATGAATTTGCATTCTTCTTCACTGCCAAAATTCAGAAAATCAGACAAGCAGTCAGCACTACTGTACGAGGTACTGGGAATGTGTTATCTGTGTGTCCACCAAAAAACAACTCAATCACTATGACACAATTTAATCCAATAAATTACAAAAACCTACAAGATATAATACAGCATTTGAAATCCTCATCCTGCTGCCTTGACATTCTACCATCACCATTTTTCAAAAAGGTTTCAGACTGCATGACCTCGGATCTGCTTCAAATTGTCAACATGTCTCTTCTTACAGGTGTCTTCCCCCAGGCCATGAAAACAGCAGTAATTAAACCCCTCCTGAAGAAGAACAATTTAGATGCATCAGAAATGAACAACTATAGGCCGATATCAAACCTCCCTTTTTTAAGTAAAATTATTGAAAAAGCTGTTTTTCAACAACTGAACAATTATCTAATGATAAATGACTGTTTTGATGTCTTCCAATCAGGATTCCGATCACATCACAGCACAGAGACCGCTCTAGTCAAGGTCCTCAATGATATTCATTTAAACACAGACAATGGCAAAATCTCAGTTTTGGTATCACTTGATCTCAGTGCTGCTTTTGACACAGTTGACCACAAGATACTACTGGACAGACTTGAAAACTGGGTGGGAATCTCTGGTGCAGTACTAAATTGGCTTAAGTCCTATTTAAATGACCGGGACTATTTTGTGTCTATAGGTAAATACACATCTGAGCGGATGAAAATCGTATGTGGAGTACCTCAAGGATCCATTCTGGGGCCTCTACTATTCAACATCTACATGCTCCCCTTAGGTCAGATAATAAGAAACAACCAAATAAAATACCATAGCTATGCAGATGACACACACATTTACATCACCATATCACCAGGGGATTATAGTCCCATACAAACACTGAGTAAATGCATTGAACAAATCAATGACTGGATGAGCCAGAACTTTCTTCAGTTAAACAAAGAAAAAACTGAAATGATTGTTTTTGGAGCCAAGGAAGAAAGGTTAAAGGTTACTGCTCAGCTCCAATCTGCAATGATGAAATGTTCAAACCAAGCCAGAAACCTTGGTGTAGTCTTAGACTCAGACCTTAATTTCAGCAGCCACATTAAGACAATTACAAAGTCAGCCTACTATCACCTTCAGAATATATCAAGGATTAAAGGACTTATGTCTCAGCAGGATGCAGAAAAACTCGTCCATGCATTTATCTTTAGCAGACTAGACTACTGTAACGGGGTCTTTACAGGACTCCCTAAAAAGTCCATCAGACGGCTGCAGCTCATACAGAATGCTGCTGCTCGAGTCCTAACAAGGACCAAAAAAGTAGACCACATTACTCCAGTTCTTAGATCTCTACACTGGCTTCCTGTCTGTCAGAGAATAGACTTTAAAATCCTGCTGATGGTTTATAAAGCACTGAATGGTTTAGGCCCAAAATACATTGCTGATCTGCTACTACTTTATGAACCACCTCGACCTCTGAGGTCATCAGGTACTGGTCTGCTTTCAGTTCCTAGAGTCAGAACGAAACATGGTGAAGCAGCGTTTAGTCATTATGCACCACATATCTGGAACACACTCCCTGAAAGCTGTAGGTCTGCTCAAACTCTCACCTCTTTTAAATCAAAGATTAAGACTTTTTTATTTACCTCTGCCTTCCTATCTTAGATTATTTTAACCCACTTTAAATTAAAATTTTAATGTAATTTTTAATATATTTCTAATTTTCCTTTTCTTTTCTGTTTTATCATATTTGTCATTTTAATTATGTTCTTTTATGCTTGTCTGAATGTCTCCAATGCTTTTAATGTGTTAATGTAAAGCACATTGAGTTGCCCTCGTGTATGAAATGCGCTATACAAATAAAGCTGCCTTGCCTTGCCTTGCCTTTAAGATATCCGTATATGTAATAGGAGCACCGTCTGCTGAGGTGTGGTTAATGACCTTTGTTTGTTTGTTTGTTAGGAATAAAGTTTCATAATGCTGAATGCATCAACAGTCTTCAAATCTAACATTGTATTCAAAAAGCAGTGGAACATTTCTCTGTGAAAAAAATGTCCCCCTAAAAAAAAACACTGAAATATTAGATGAACAACAGGTTTACATTTACAGATGATTAATGTGTCTGAGGCACATACTCAAACAGCATGGAAAGCTAACTTTTCTGCGATACAAGAAACTTTATTACCCGCCTGTCTAACTGATCTTCCCGTTGTGTAAGATGCTTGATTCTGATTGGTCTAAACCCCTTCACATCGGTTATTAACTTTCACTAACATGAACAATACCAGAGACAAACTGATTGCATGTCATGTCAAATCAATCCAAGGAATCTTCTGCTTGTTGACACCATAGACCGTAAGGTGAGGTAAAACCGTTAGCTTCCGTTAGCATCAAAACAATGTAGCTAAAACGTTAGTTTGGATAGCATGCTAAATCAGCAGGTTACGGACATTTTCATATTGGATCCTGTCCAGCAATATGATCAACGAGCGGAGCAGGTGAGAGAAACTTTATGTTAGTGATCTCTACAAAGAAACTTAAACCATGAGCGGTGGGGATGATAGCAGCAGGGTTCAAAGTTGTGACATTTGTTGAGTTACATTGGTTGAAAGCTCAGAGAAGGAGAGCTGAAAGAGGACAGTTTCATGTTAAATCCACCACAAAAGGCAGATCCATCGCCATGGAACGCTAACTGACGTGGAATCACTGGGACTATTTTTAAAAACTGTAAACATAAATAATTTTAGATCAATAAAATAATCTTTAATCAATGTTTTCCCTCCACTTCATGACGGGGTCTTGTCTCACCCTGCCAGGATTGTATTTCCCATAACCACCTGCTAACCATACATTATCCCTTACATAACATCACATTACAGAACATATTTTTTCTTGTGCGATCTCCCTTTGGTTGTCTGCGGTCGAAACGCAGACAACAATGGGGACACAGGAACCTTTTAGTTCCAGGTAAAGTAGTTCTGTACGTAGGGAGAGGGTTTGGGGGGGGTTGAGAAGGCCCTAAGGATTTACCTTCCCTATGTTGTTTGAATTGTGACTGCTCATTAGATTGGATTATATTCATAGTTTTTGGTTTTAATTCCTTCCTGATCATTGCAGTGGAAATCAAATGATACTCTGCGTCTGGTCAGAGGACGAAGGATCAGGGGCGCAGCGTTAATGCCACCACCAGGACTACAGGGGCTGAAGTATGGAAAGAGTTTCTCAGTGAATTTGCAGGCGGTGAAGGAGTAGATGAGAGCTCCTGTGCCTGCATCATAAAAAGAAACCACACCGCCCTCATAATCCACAAACACCCCCACCGTTTGGGGCTTCGACTTCAGAGCGAGAAGAATACCAGGACCAGCAAGAGCTTTGTACTCCTTTCCATTCCTCAGCCACATGGTCCAGAAGCCATTCTGTGGGGACAATCGGATTTTTCCATTTCTGACGACTGATTCACGAGCCACTCCTAAATCCCAGTCAGTCTTCCTTCCAACCTGAACTTCGTAGTAAAATCTTCCAGAGGAGAAACTCTGCTTTCCTAAAATACCGTTACAAGTGGAGAATCTCTGCGGGTAGTCTGGGACGTTCTTTTGTGTATCAGCAGACTTGACTTGTCTCTCATCATCAGACAGGATAAGATAGGGACTTGCGGTATCGGGATCAAGAGTGACGTCCACAGCGTACTGCTGGACCCTCTTCAGATCAACATCACAACACATCTGAACCATCTCCTCCCTGAGTTTTCCTGCCACCTGAGCCACAGCGGTCCTCACAGTCCCCTCATACGATGAGTGAACTCTGACCTCTGTCCAGTCTTTGGTGGGTGGAGCAGGGCTCAGTGAGGGGAGGTTTTGGAGGAACTGGAGGTGGTCTTCAGTGTGTATGAACTGCTCCATCTCAGCACCTCTCTTCATCAGCTCAGAGATTTCCTCTTCCAGCTCTCTGATGAAGCCTTCAGCCTGTTCCTCTGTTTCTTTCTGCTTCTCCTCAATCAAGTCCAGGAGCTGAGCCAGACCTTCCTCCACAGACCGAATCAGAGCAGTGAAGACCTGCACACTGGCTATATTCTCTCGCACTGCATCCTCCCTGCTGAGCTTCACCGAATATTTGATCTGCTCGATCTTCAGTCGTCTCTCCCGGACCCTCTGCTGAATGTCAGCCTCTGATTTCACCAGTTTAGTTTTCTTCAGCTTGTATTCTTCCATCATTGGAACAAAGACATGTGTCTTGTGACTTGACTCAATACAGAAATGGCACACACACATCTGATCCGTCCTGCAGAACATCTCCAGAGGTCTGTCGTGGTTCTTACAGACTCTGTCCTCCAGGTTCTCCACAGGATCCATCAGCTTGTGTTTTTTCAGGCCTGGGATTCTGTGATGAGGCTCCAGGTGAGTCTCACAGTAGGAGGCCAGACACGTCAGGCAGGACTTCAGGGCCTTCAGTTTGGTCTCAGAGCAGACGTCACACAGAACTTCTCCAGAGGAAGAACTTCTCTGGACTGAGCAGCTGCTGGTTTTGATTACAGACCATGTCCTGACCTGACGAGCCATCTCAGATATGAACGTGTTGACTCGCAGCTCAGGACGTTTTTCAAAGACATCTTTGCACAGGGGACACTCACACGGGACTTTAACATCCCAGTGTTTAGTGATGCAGGTCTTGCAGAAGTTGTGTCCACATGGTATGGTGACTGGATCAGTAAACACATCCAGACAGATAGAACACTGAAACTGCTCTTCAGAGAGGAGGCTGACGACTGAAGACATATCTGAAAAACAAAATGTAAAATAAATAAACTTCTTCAATGTAATGTCTCCAAAACTGACTCCCTTTGTCATGTGTAGGTCCTAAATTGTTTATGAAAGGTTAACATCAAATGTCCTAGTGCATCAAATGAGTAAGTGGCTTTAAAATGGCAGCAATGAAGACAAAACAAGTACTCAATGTGCAAAAAACTGTCCCCGTTTACAACAGCTTTTCTTACTTTTAATACTTGACTGGTAGCTGAATCTGCACAACAAAACGGACGTCTGTCATTCCCAAATTCAAATGTTTGAGATCATTTATGAATCCTGGGATGTTCAGAAGTCACTAGCCAACTGCTCACAAGTTAAGAACTCACAGAGTCTGTAGGTAAAATATATCAAATTGGTTTGCAGAGTGAGTCTACCACCAGCAGAGTTAGCTCCTCCTGCAGAGTTAGCTCCACCTGCAGGTTAGCGTCCTCATGCCTGTGCTGGTTCCTCATTGCTCTGGTGGAGTGGTTATAAGTCAGTTTAACCAGGCACAGCCTAAATACAACTTTATCTCCATTTACTAGATCAACATACTGACAAACCACGCTGCGCTACCAGATGACATCATCACCTGTGCTCCTTTACATCCAGGTAGTAGAGCTTTAGATATTGATAATTCAACAATCTGACGAGTAATTCTGGTGCAAACTAGCGACTAAACAAATCTTCGATTTTTCTTCTTCAACTGAGGTTGAATTCTTTGTACATGAAAGTTATCAAAATGCTACACTGAATGTAATGTCTGCAGGATAAATGGAGACAGTCATCTAAAGCGTGAGTAGTGAGCAGTGCTGTGTACATTAACTTCACTTCTGTTCACTATTACACATGACATGAAGTGTTTTGCATACATTCACATTCAGAGAAAATAATATGACAGGTTTGTTTTGTTGATTGAACACTTCCTGTGATGCAGACAGGTTATAGCCTGGTATGAGCATACTGCAGGCGTGATTATCTGCAAGTGGATAGCTTTTCAATGTTCATGGTTTCCTCATTTAACCCTACCTTTATCTGTTTTCACTAGTTTGAACACATACTGAGATGGAATATGAATATGAGGCAGTTTCTCCTCCTATTACTGCTTTGATTGTACACTCTAATGTCCCATATATGTTAATCTATAAATTAAAGTGACATAAAGTAGATGCTTCTCCACAAAGCCTATCATATTTGGATATATATTGTTTGAACAGAGACAGAAAGCAACAGCAATAGATAAAAAATGATACAAGACTAAAACAAGATAGAGGAAAGTGATGTGAAATATTTAAAAAATAAAATAAAATCAATCAATTAAAGCTGCTGTGAGGAACTTTTGTTTTGTATGGATTCTGGCACCCCCTGTGGACAAAGTGATACCTCTTATCTCTTGTCCTATACATGCAAAAGTAGTGTTTTCAACAAAATCCTCAGCCTGTTGTCTTTTAACTGTCAACTTTATCAGGCAATGTGATTATTTTCCATGAAAACAGTCAAATAAAGGCTGTTTCTGAAGTGAGATGTCCATCATCTGGTCTGACACCTACCCCCTCAGGGCAGTTTCAGACATTAAAAATGTCAATAGAAAAGGTGTCAGTGTTGTTGCTGATGGTCTTGTTTGCTATTGAAGGTCATAAAGAGGCATCGGTATCATTTTCAGTCTGTTTCTCAGCCAGTTCAAAACTCCTCACAGGGCCTTTAAATAAAATCATATAAATACCAGAAATTGCAAAAACAATGACCATAATTGTAATAATGTAGTCCAGGGCTAAAAGAAAAATTACTTCAAATTAAAATCCAGATTAAAAAGGCAAGTCTTTAGTTTACTTTTAAAAACAGACAGAGTGCTCGTTTTTAAGTGTCAAGAGTAAGAGAGATCAACAGTCATCTCTGGTCTGGTTCATTTATCACAAACCTCCTTAGGAATAACATGACAGTCATAGGCGCAGCGGTCACTCAACGCATGCGCATGATACGCCTGGACTCAAAACCTGAACACTCAGGAATAAATCCAACTTTGTGTCTCAGTTCAGGGACAGATTATCAGACAGGTGCTGCTCCCTGTGCATGAGCTCAAAAACATGTGACCTGTTCTGTTTTGCAATAATCAAATAATCTGATAAAACATGTCCTTCAGGAAACACAACAACATAAAACCATGTGTTTCTCTGCGTTTGAAAAAAAATCATGCAAAGTACTCACCGCAGGATCCGTGCTTTATTCCTGGTGAACACAAGAGGAATCTGAACGTTGATTCTCAGAGAGGATGAGCCGTTTCTCTCTGCAGCAGGGCGGGACTCACTTTAACTTTCATTTCTCCTGTTTTGGCGCTGAAATATTTGACTTTCGTTGCTCCGCCTCCTGTGTCTAATTTCAAATCTGAACTAGATTTAACTTGTTGGTGACTGTCCATTATATATCATTGGGTCTGATTCAGACAGATTCTCTACTGACTCATCGATTAACCTTCCTTTATTCAGCAAAGAACCTCAGGCAACAGAATTTTTGCAAATCAGTTAGAAATGCGAATTAAAGGTACAGTGTGTAAAATTTAGCAGTGTTTAGCAGAACCATAGACTGTAAATAAAAATGGACAGCGTTGCTTCGCCTCTTCCCGTTGTACGGTTCTGAAGCCAAAAAATCCCGCTCCTGGGCGCAGCTATTGTGCAGCCAGAGCCTGTGAAGCCACTGTAATAAGCTCCGCCCTACAGCGTAGCGTCACAAGCCGCAGTGTGTCCTTTGAAGTTTCCCTCTACGGCGGGTGTGAATCAAAAGAAACACGGAAGTAAAGCCCCGTTTTTTAACCTCTAATAACTAACGAAAAATAAACTTTTCAGGAAAAAGAGGCCTTGAACACAAAACAGTCAAATACTAACTACATATCACCACAGCATAAGGATGTGAAAAACATTCGTACAACGTGTATTTATTTTTTAAAGTTTGACTGTTCCCCCATTCAAATGAATGGGGGAGACAGATTTTTTTTACCTATACTGCAGCCAGCCACCAGGGGGCAGAGACACTGCTGAAAGCCTCACCACCAGCCAACGGAACTTCTCCCTTGAGCAGAGCAGAGAAATGGAATATAATATTCATAAGTATGTTTCAATGAGTGTTTAATCACCTTATTTAAAAATGTTTTTTTATTTGTTAACTTAGAACGAGTCTTTTATTTTTCCATAAGGAGACGGACCCCTTCCACGGAAGCCACCATCTTGCTTTGCAACCTTTCTACAGTAGCACTGAATGAACAAACTATACACTATGCACATTCTTTATAAAGATTACTTCATAAAGGAAGGATTATACTGATCACTCATCACAGGAGCTTCTTTTCCGAGGGTTGAGCAATACCGTTATATATCCCACTTTCTACACACTGTACCTTTAAAGAGAAAGAAAAAACAATAAGACAAATAAAATATCACATCTAGATTTACAATCAGGGGATGTATTGTAGATAATTTTAATAATGCAAAAGCAAAATCGAATTAAACTGTTGCCCTAAAAAAGCTCTAAAACTGTCTTACAGTGCAGATAACTGAGTAAAGTCGACAAAGTGAGCAGAGCAGGGCCGATAAAAACAGTCTCAACATAATTAAGTAGTATCTAAAGGTAAGTGGGGTTTAAAGGTTGAAAAAAATACCGGAGTATCAAGTCTTCCTTAGAGAGACTATTATCAAACCAGGGGCGGAACTAGACTCTCACAAAGGGGGCAGAGCATCCTCAATGGGCCCTTCTGATAGTCAAATTCACAACTGTAAAACAGCTGATATATTTTCTCCCCTACTTATCAATAAAAAACACAAATTCTCACTTATTGATCCAATACAGCCCATAAAAGGCAACAGGTTGCTTGTCAAGTTCAAATGTTTCAGCTGCACCGAGTACAGCACTCTACTGCATTGATTAATGAATGGTTCAGCACCTACGCCAATGGACAGCGACAGGCAGGTGCATTGTCCAGTAGTAGTACTTTCTTTTCCGCATCAGGGTGCTCAGTATTGTGAACAGTTTGGCCATTTCTCGATTCTCGAACTGCCCCACCAAAATATCGAGGATATAAAAATAAACTTCTGCTGAGAACAAAATACGAACGAGGCCGGTTGATTCCCGTGCCGCTGCTGTGACCCCACATCACAGCTGATAAAGGGGAAAGCCCCGACATCTGCTGAGCTGAAGTCCGAGATCGAGTGCACCTGTTAGGAGTGAGAGTGACGCAGTAACATGCTAGTATATTTCCAACACCGATTCTAATAAATACAGGCACTAGGGATGTAAATTTCTAGTATTTCCTGTGATCGATCTTTGGAAATGTTAACGATTAATTATCGATTAATCATTCAAAAAAACATAAATGTTTTCCATGTCAAAAACAAAGCCAAATGCGTTTTTTCCCCTGAATAAAAGTTTCCTTCATGACACAATGTATATAATTGACACTATTGAGTAGCTACGAATTGTGTTGAGGAGTTGAAAATGTTACACACCCTGAATATCAACATGTGGAGCAGGCTCATAATCTCCGCGGACACACAGTCATAAAAGTGAAGGCTCAGACTACAACAAGAGAACTGAACAGAAACATATTTTAGACTCACAGTGTCCAGTTTTCTGTCTACTCTGTCTTATTGAGAAAAATAAGCATGTGTACATGTTCAGGTGTTAGCCAGGAGCGCAACCGGTTCATAATTAGTCCGGCAGCAGAGAAATCCCTAATCATAGCCTTAACCCTAATCGTAACCTTAATCATAACCCTAACCCCTAATCATGACCTTAACCCTAATCATAACCTCTTGCCTAACCCTAACAGTAACCCTAACCCTAATCATAACCCTAACCCTAATTATTACCCAAATCATAACTCTAACCCCTAATCATAACCTTAACCCTAATCATAACCTCTTGCCTAACCCTAACAGTAACCCTAACCCTAATCATAACCCTAACCCTAATTATTACCCAAATCATAACTCTAAGTCTAATCATAACCTTAACCCTAATCATAACCCTAAGCATAATCATACCCCTAACCCTATTCATAACCTTAAACCTAACAGTAACCTAAATCATAACCCTAAACCTAATCATAAACTTAACCCTAACTCTATCATAACCCTAACCCTAACCATAGTCATAACCCTAACGCTAACCCTAACCCTAACCATAACCCTAAACCTAATCATAACCCTAGTGTGTATATGGATTTCTGGGGATTATCAACTGAACGACAACGGGAGGTTGCTTTAAATTGAAAATAGATGTGTGTGTGTAAATATTTGTAATTGCAACATCAACTGTGGACAGGGACAGACATCAGCTGTTCCAGTCCTACAAAAAAAAGTAGCTCAGTAGGGGGCCCCTGCTGAATATGGGCCCTGGGGCGGCCGCACCCTCTGCCCCCGCAGTCGCTCCGCTTATGCAAACCATATTGTATAACATACAATGATGTGTGCTGATTACGTCACTGTAAGGTGTTGAAGGGATGTACATGTAAAGATATAAATAACATCACTGTTGTCTGAGACTGACAACAGTTTCAAGACCCGTACAAAACATGACAAAGATAATTTTCTGTCCGGAGCAAAAAAGCAAGAGCAACATTTATCAGCAATTTAACATAATACAGCGTCACCTGAGGTCACTGTGGACAAGAAGGCAGAAAACGTAGCAGGACCAGAAGCAGGCGATCAGACTAGTGAAGAAATCACACTGCCTACAAGCATTTCAGCGGAGTATTGCAGAGCGACGCGGACGATCCAACGCATAAGTATGTAGTGCACACGTCAGCTCTTTAGAGATACTCCCACCTGCTCTGCTGCCGTTGCCTGGATTGCAGGACAGGATGTTGCTCCACTTTTCCCTCTCAGAGATGGTTGGGGTCTAGTAGCTCCTCAGGCTGCTCTCGCATCTGTGCCCACTGTCATTATTTCCCCACTCTCAAGACCAGCCTGAGACCACACTAACGTTTTTACCACAGTGCCTTCAGTGTGTTCCATTCTATTTTATTCTACTTTGATGTGTTTTATTCTATCCTAATCTTCTTTGATGTGTTCCTTTCTATTTAATTCTCCCCTCTGCAGATTGATCCTATATGACGTGTGATCAGGTTGTCCTCAATGGTAGTTACGGTCCTGAGTGTTTATCCTTGAGACAGTGAGCACAGCTTCACGTGTCGGCAGCTTTCAGGAGCGCAACATGATGATTTGAAGTATGGAAGGCCGTTTGAGCATTTATTCGATATCTGTGATAAGTTTCAGTTTCCTGCACCAGATCAGACTTTGACAGCTGGCTGAAGGCTGAAAACCTTGCAACATCTGGGACATTACAGTGAAGTTTAAAATATTGAGCTGTTACAGGAGTAAGGGCCTTATTTTTTTTTTTTAAACCTGCTAGTTAACTAGACAGGTGATAATGTTTGTTTATCAATAATAGATAGATAGATAGATAGATAGATAGATAGATAGATAGATAGATAGATAGATAGATAGATAGATAGATAGATAGATAGATAGATAGATAGATAGATAGATAGATAGATAGATACTTTATTCATCCCCAACAGGGCAAATTCGGGTGTCCAGCAGCATACAGTGTGTGCCATACACAACCAAGCACTCTCAAAGTCAGGAAGTACAGTAAAAAAAATCAACGAGGTAAAGTGAATAAAATATGTCAAAAGCTACTATCAGTAGTATTAATAAAGTGCACATTAGTAAGATCTGTTGTATAGTCTTATTGCAGCCGGTATGAACGACCTCCTGAACATCTCAGTCCTGCAGCACATGGAAAGGAGTCGGTCATGCGGCTGAGCGACCACAGTGTCATGCAGGGGGTGACTACTGTTACTGAGGATGGACTTCATCAAGCTCCTCATTCTGCTCTCTACCAGTTCTCCAACAGAGTCCACCCCCCTCCCCATCACTGATACACACTTCCTGAGCAGTTTGTCGAGCCAGTTCCCCTCTCTTGCAGTCATGCAGTTCTCCCAGCACACAACAGCAAACAACACAGCACTGGCAAGAACTGACTGGTAAAAAAAGGTACAGCATCTCATTACAGACATCAAAATATTTAAACTTCCTAAGAAAGAAGAGTCTGCTCTGTCCTTTTTTGTATGCTGCATTTGCCGCCGCCCAAAGTCCACTATCATCTCCTTGGTTTTAGATGTGTTGAGGAGGAGTCCATTGCACCTGCTCCAGTGTGTGAAGTCCAAGATGGCCCTCCTGTACTCCCCCTCGCCCCCACCCTTCCAGCCACCACAGCAGTATCCTCTGAGTATTTCTGTATATGGCAGGATGGGGATCTGTAAGTAAAGTCAGATGTGTAAAGGTTGAAGAGAAAAGGGTATAGCACAGTTCCCTGTGGGGCTCCGATGCTGGTCCTCACAGTGTCAGAGACCGTGTTCCCCAGTCTGACATACTGTGGCCGCTCTGTCAAATAGTTCATGATCCACTCAATAAAAGCAGGCTCCATGCACAGATTCTCAAGTTTGCCTCTCAGCTTTTGAGGCTGGATGGTATTGAAAGCACTTGAGAAATCAAAAAACATTAGCCTCACGTACCCCCCGGTATCATCGAGGAAAGAGAGGGCCCGTCAAGCATGTACAGGATGGCATCCTCCATACCCATGTTTTCTCAATAGGCAAACTGTCATGGGTACAGTGCCTGCTGCAGTTGTGACCCCAGGAGCCGAGGAAGGAGCCTTTCGAGGGTCTTCATGATCACAGACGTCAGGGCCACTGGTCTGTAGTCCTTGACCTCAGATGGTCTCCCGACCTTAGGCACTGGAACAATGCAGGATGTCTTCCACTGGCTTGGAACATGACCTGTTTGGAGGCTCCAATTAAAGAGCGTGTGCAGAGGCACAGCCAGCTCCAGAGCACACTCCTTCAGAAGCCTTGATGGTATTCCATCAGGTCCAGCTGACTTACCAGGGCGCACTCTTCGCAGCTCCGCCCTCACCTCATCCACGGAGAAGTAATCCCTGTGGGGTACAACAGCAGCAGTAGTGGAACAGCCACTGGGTGGAGCAGAGCAGGAGGCAGCAGCAGAGGTGGAACAGCCGCCGGGTGGAGCAGAGCAGGGGGCAGCAGCAGTGGTGGAACAACCGCTGGGTGGAGCAGAGCAGGGGGCAGCAGCAGTTGTGGAACAGCTGCTGTGTGGGGCAGAGCAGGAGACAGCAGCAGTTGTGGAACAGCTGCTATGTGGGTCAGAGCAGGGGGCAGCAGCGGTTGTGGAACAGCTGCTGGGTGGAGCAGAGCAGGAGGCAGCAGCGGTTGTGGAACAGCTGCTTGGTGGAGCAGAGCAGGAGGCAGCAGCGGTTGTGGAACAGTTGCTGGGTGGAGCAGAGCAGGAGGCAGCAGCGGTTGTGGAACAGTTGCTGGGTGGAGCAGAGCAGGAGGCAGCAGCGGTTGTGGAACAGCTGTTGTGTGGGGCAGAGCTGGAGGCAGCGGTGGAGGTGGAGCAGCCGCTGGGTGGAGCAGAGCAGGAGGCAAAAAATGACCAAAATACTGTTGAGTAATAGTAGTTAGGGGCTTTTAACCTTATTAGATGACTGAAGATTTTTTAAATGTTCGCTACTCAACTGGTAAAGCAAAAAAATAAGAAATAAAAAAAAACTGGTATTTCTTGTGGCCATGTTTGTTCTTTTAAAGCTTGTCTTGGGATCTGAGGCTGTTTTGGAATCTGCCTACTGTCCTATCAGTACGTACTGATTTGGCCTAAATTCAGTCTGCAGTGTGTGAACAAGAGCAAATTTGCAGTATGCCAAAACTACCCGGATGTCGTACTGATTCGGAAACATTCCTCAGTATGCAGCGGGCCAGTCTATTTCCCATAATGCACCACGCTAACCTTCTCTTCCTTTTTCCCGTATATGACGGATGGCTCTCAGTTTTTAGCTGCATTAGCGCCACCTACTGTGTTGGAGTTTAATGGGTCGTTACATTTACAGTGAAGTGATGTGAAATGAACGTCGGTGAATCTTGTCACTTCCAAGAATTACAGAGTCGATAAACATCTCACAGGTATCTGTTCATGTCTGTGAGAATTATTAAATTCCACATAAACCACTTCTTAACTTTTTAAATCATAACCTTGGCCGTTGTTTACTTCTGCTTTCAGTAACCCAAAATCAGAGAAGCCTGACCCAGCATCATGCAGACCAGATCCAACAGAACAGTCATACTACAGACCATATTCAAACATAGTATGCAGTACAAAAGGCAGACTACATTCGTAGGTAGTATGTAGCATGTCGTCTTGATAACAGCCTTAGTGTAGACGTCTAGTGGTTAACTGTTAAGGCTTTCCATGTTCACAACTGAACTAGTTACTAAGTGACTAAGTCATTAAGTTATGTCCCTCTTCACTCTGTCTACGTGACACAGGCGATCTCACTTTGGAGATAAATTAACGATTGGCTTTATCTGTCGGGTTCACAGGAGTGATGATCAGAGGAGCAGAGTTACCACCTGAATCATTATTACAGGGAGCAAAGATGGGGACAAGTCTCCCAGTGAAGTTACAGCCGGTGAAGGAGTAGATGAAAGCTGCTGTATCTACGTCATAGAAGGAGACTACACGCTCCTCATAATTCACAAACACCCCCACCTTCTGAGGCGCTGACTTCAGGGAGAGGATGACAGAAGAACCAGGAAGGGGTCTGTACTCGTTTCCATTTTTCAACATTATAAGCCAAGGGCCTTTCTGTCGGCTTGGAGTGATTACTTCCTTCCTGTTGATTGATGCTAGTCCCACTCCTAACTCCCATCTAGCTTTCTCTTTAACCTGAACCTCAAAATAAAATTTCCCTGCTGAAAAACTCTGCTTTCCAAAAACACAAGCAGTCTGAGAAAACCTCTCTGGGTTATCTGGAAGATTCCGTCTTTTACCGTGACACACTCGTTTCTTGTCATCAGACACTCTGAGATTTGGATTTGCCGTATCAGGATCCAGAGTGACGTCCACAGCAAACTGCTGGACCCTCTTCTGCTCAGACTCAAGCTGATCCTTCACCTCTTTACTGACAGTCTCCTCCAGCTGAGCCACAGCGGTCCTCACAGTCCCCTCATACGATGAGTGAACTCTGACCTCTGTCCAGTCTTTGGTGGGTGGATCAGGGCTCAGTGAGGGGAGGTTTTGGAGGAAGTGGAGGTGGTCTTCAGTGAGTAAGAACTGCTCAACCTCAGCACCTCTCTTCATCAGCTCAGAGATTTCCTCTTCCAGCTCTCTGATAAAGCCTTCAGCCTGTTCCTCTGTTTCTTTCTGCTTCTCCTCAATCACGTCCAGGAGCTGAGCCAGACCTTCCTCCACAGACCGAATCAAAGCAGTGAAGACCTGCACGCTGGCTGATTTCTCTTGGTCTGCGTCCTCCCTGCTGAGCTTCACTGAATGTTTGATCTGCTCGATCTTCAGTCGTCTCTTCTCCATAATTTCCTGAATGTCAGCCTTTGTCTGTCTCAGCTCAGCCTTCCTCCCTTCATACTGCTCCATCAAGGGAACAATACGGTGAAGCTTGTGATCCAGCTCAGTACAGCTGATACACACACACATCTCATCAGTCCTGCAGAACATCTCCAGAGGTCTGTTGTGGTTCTTACAGGCTCTGTCCTCCAGGTTCTCCACAGGATCCATCAGCTCATGTTTTGTCAGACCTGTCACCTTCTGATGAAAGTCCAGGTGAGTCTCACAGTAGGAGGCCAGACACGTCAGGCAGGACTTCAGGGCCTTCACTTTGGTCTCAGAGCAGACGTCACACAGAACTTCTCCAGAGGAAGAACTTCTCTGGACTAAGCAGCTCCTGGTTTTCTTTGCAGCCGACTCTCTGAACTGAGCAGCCATCTCAGATATGAACTTGTTGACTCGCAGCTGAGGACGGGTTTCAAAGATATCTTTGCACAGGGGACACTCACACTGGAGTTTAACATCCCAGTGTTTAGTGATGCAGCTCTTGCAGAAGTTGTGTCCACATGGTATGGTGACTGGATCAGTGAACACATCCAGACAGATGGAGCACTGAAACTGCTCTTCAGATAACAAACAGCTGGCAGCAGACATCTCTGTGAAAAGAGAGAAACAGTGAACGGAAGAAATCTTCAGAGTTCTGAGCTGATATTTTAATTATTTTAATGAGTATTTATCTAAATACAATTAAATGCATTAAAAACAGACATGACTCTGTAGAGGAAGTCACTGCTTTAAAATCAGACCTGACTCTGTAGTGGAAATCACTGCATTAAAAAAGGCATGACTCTGTAGTGGAAGTCACTGCATTAAAATCAGACATGACTCTGTAGTGGAAGTCACTGCATTAAAAACAGACATGACTCTGTAGTGGAAGTCACTGCATTAAAAACAGACATGACTCTGTAGTGGAAGTCACTGCATTAAAAACAGACATGACTCTGTAGAGGAAGTCACTGCATTAAAATCAGACATGACTCTGTAGTGGAGATCACTGCATTAAAAACACACATGACTCTGTAGTGGAGATCACTGCATTAAAAACAGACATGACTCTGTAGTGGAAGTCACTGCATTAAAAACACACATGACTCTGTAGTGGAAGTCACTGCATTAAAAACACACATGACTCTGTAGTGGAAGTCACTGCATTAAAAACAGACATGACTCTGTAGTGGAAGTCACTGCATTAAAAACAGACATGACTCTGTAGTGGAAGTCACTGCATTAAAAACAGACATGACTCTGTAGAGGAAGTCACTGCATTAAAAACACACATGACTCTGTAGTGGAGATCACTGCATTAAAAACAGACATGACTCTGTAGTGGAAGTCACTGCATTAAAAACACACATGACTCTGTAGTGGAAGTCACTGCATTAAAAACACACATGACTCTGTAGTGGAAGTCACTGCATTAAAAACACACATGACTCTGTAGTGGAAGTCACTGCATTAAAAACAGACATGACTGTAGTGGAGATCACTGCATTAAAAAAAGGCATGACTCTGTAGTGGAAGTCACTGCATTAAATGAAGAGCTGATGAACACAATGGTAATCATCTCCCTGGTCTATCTATTTGAAACGTGATAAATAAATAAAAATCAGTGTTCTTATGAGCTTCAATAATAAATCTCTAGTTTGACGTACAACTTAAAAAAGAGAAGAAAACAAAGATCGATCTAACTGAAGAGCTACTCAGAGGGATTATACTCATTTACAGTGCACAGATGTTCAGTATGCTGTTGAGTTATGTTGTTGCAGGTGAGGATGCAAACAGGAGAAAAACAGACTGATATTAAAGACAAAACAGAAGAACGAAATCAACACTCAGCAGAACTAGCAAAATTATTCTGAACAAGACAAGTGTTGAAAATCTCCTGTTTCATTTAAGGTGCTACTCAACTCGAGTGTTTGGTGCCATCGTGTGGCCATGAGATGTCACTGCAGGTGGGTCTCAACTTTTAGAAGCGTCTTCTTTTGAAGCTAATTAAACAAATATAAGACAGGACTGTAATATCTTGTACTTTATTCTAAATATGTGCTGTCTGTATTCTAAGATATTCTTAAACTGGACATATTTAAGTGAAGACTGGACTTTAATTCAGCTAACAAAGACCCAGCAGCTGCAGAGCTTCAGACTTTAATGAACATGTCTCTATCACACTGCGGTCAAGTGAGCCGTCTTTTGCAAAACCCTGGTCAAGCCAGCCGCCCCTCGAAAAATAATGCGCGACTACACAGGGAATTACGGTACAGCTGCTGCGAGCGACCAAAAAGGAGGAATGCAGCCGTGTAGTTCCAAAGTTTTGTTATTGAATATATAAATGAAATTTAAAAATTACAGAAAAAGTACTTGTTCTCTATGTTTTAAAATAATTGGAATTTTTGAGAAGATTAATTGTAAATTCTTCTCAAATTGCACTTCGACGCTTTGACATTTTACTCATTTTCCTTATTTTATTTTGAAACATCTGGGAGAGGTGACAAAAATCTTTCAATGTATTATTGTTCCCCATGTCCCTGGCTGTCACCCTAAATATTTTCAGCAGATTTTACTGTATAGTTTTTGAGAAAAATAATGTTAAATTCTGCTCAAATGACACTGAGATGCTTTGATATTTTACTCATTTTTATTATTTTATTTTGAAAAATCTGGGAGAGGTGACAAAAATCTTTCAATGGATTATTGTTCCCCATGTCCCTGGCTGTCACCCTAAAAATTCCCAGCAGATTTTACTGTATAGCTTTTGAGAAAAATAAAGTTCAATTCTGCTCAAATTGCACTTAAATTCTTCTCAAATTGCACTGAGACGCTTTGATATTTTACTCATTTTCCTTATTTTATTTTGAAAAATCTGGGAGGGGTGACAAAAATCTTTCAATGGATTATTGTTCCCCATGTCCCTGGCTGTCACCCTAAAGATTTTCAGCAGATTTTACTGTATAGTTTTTGAGAAAAATAATGTTAAATTCTGCTCAAATTGCACTGAGACGCTTTGATATTTTACTAATTTTCCTTATTTTATTTTGAAAAATCTGGGAGAGGTGACAAAAATCTTTCAATGGATTATATTTCCCCATGTCCTTGGCTGTCACCCTAAAGATTTTCAGAAGATTTTACTGTATAGTTTTTGAGAAAAATAATGTTAAATTCTGCTCAAATTGCACTGAGACGCTTTGATATTTTACTAATTTTCCTTATTTTATTTTGAAAAATCTGGGAGGGGTGACAAAAATCTTTCAATGGATTATTGTTCCCCATGTCCCTGGCTGTCACCCTAAAGATTTTCAGCAGATTTTACTGTATAGTTTTTGAGAAAAATAATGTTCAATTCTGCTCAAATTGCACTGAGACGCTTTGACATTTTACTAATTTTCCTTATTTTATTTTGAAAAATCTGGGAGAGGTGACAAAAATCTTTCAATGGATTATATTTCCCCATGTCCTTGGCTGTCACCCTAAATATTTTCAGAAGATTTTACTGTATAGTTTTTGAGAAAAATAATGTTAAATTCTGCTCAAATTGCACTGAGACGCTTTGATATTTTACTAATTTTCCTTATTTTATTTTGAAAAATCTGGGAGAGGTGACAAAAATCTTTCAATGGATTATTGTTCCCCATGTCCCTGGCTGTCACCCTAAAAAATTTCAGCAGATTTTACTGTATATTTTTTGAGTAAAATAAAGTTAAATTCTGCTCAAATTGCACTGAGACGCTTTGATATTTTACTCATTTTCCTTATTTTATTTTGAAAAATCTGGGAGAGGTGACAAAAATCTTTCAATGGATTATTGTTCTCCATGTCCCTGGCTGTCACCCTAAAATATCCAAGCAGATTTTACTGTATAGTTTTTTAGAAAAATAATGTTCAATTCTGCTCAAATTGCACTGCGACGCTTTGATATTTCACTCATTTTCCTTATTTTATTTTGAAAAATCTGGGAGAGGTGACAAAAATCTTTCAATGGATTATTGTTCCCCATGTCCCTGGCTGTCACCCTAAAAATTCCCAGCAGATTTTACTGTATAGTTTTTGAGAAAAATAATGTTCAATTCTGCTCAAATTGCACTTAAATTCTTCTCAAATTGCACTGAGATGCTTTGATATTTTACTCATTTTCCTTATTTTATTTTGAAAAATCTGGGAGAGGTGACAAAAATCTTTCAATGGATTATTGTTCCCTATGTTTCTTGCTGTCACCCTAAAATATCCAAGCAGATTTTACTGTATAGTTTTTGAGAAAAATAATGTTCAATTCTGCTCAAATTGCACTGCGACGCTTTGATATTTCACTCATTTTCCTTATTTTATTTTGAAAAATCTGGGAGAGGTGACAAAAATCTTTCAATAGATTATATTTCCCCATGTCCTTGGCTGTCACCCTAAAGATTTTCAGAAGATTTTACTGTATAGTTTTTGAGAAAAATAATGTTAAATTCTGCTCAAATTGCACTTCGACGCTTTGATATTTTACTAATTTTCCTTATTTTATTTTGAAAAATCTGGGAGAGGTGACAAAAATCTTTCAATAAATTGTTGTTCCCTATGTCTCTGGCTGTCACCCTAAAAATTTTCAGCAGATTTTACTCTATAGTTTTTGAGAAAAATAATGTTAAATTCTGGTCAAATTGCACTGAGATGCTTTGATATTTTACTCATTTTCCTTATTTTATTTTGAAAAATCTGGGAGAGGTGACAAAAATCTTTCAATGGATTATATTTACCCATGTCCTTGGCTGTCACCCTAAGGATTTTCAGCAGATTTTACTGTATAGTTTTTGAGAAAAATAATGTTAAATTCTGCTCAAATTGCACTGAGATGCTTTGATATTTTACTCATTTTCCTTATTTTATTTTGAAAAATCTGGGAGAGGTGACAAAAATCTTTCAATGGATTATTGTTCCCTATGTCTCTGGCTGTCACCCTAAAATATCCAAGCAGATTTTACTGTATAGTTTTTTAGAAAAATAGTGTTCAATTCTGCTCAAATTGCACTGTGACGCTTTGATATTTCACTCATTTTCCTTATTTTATTTTGAAAAATCTGGGAGAGGTGACAAAAATCTTTCAATGGATTATATTTCCCCATGTCCCTGGCTGTCACCCTAAATATTTTCAGAAGATTTTACTGTATAGTTTTTGAGAAAAATAATGTTCAATTCTGCTCAAATTGCACTTAAATTCTTCTCAAATTGCACTGAGATGCTTTGATATTTTACTCATTTTCCTTATTTTATTTTGAAAAATCTGGGAGAGGTGACAAAAATCTTTCAATGGATTATTGTTCCCCATGTCCCTGGCTGTCACCCTAAATATTTTCAGAAGATTTTACTGTATAGTTTTTGAGAAAAATAAAGTTAAATTCTGCTCAAATTGCACTGAGATGCTTTGATATTTTACTCATTTTCCTTATTTTATTTTGAAAAATCTGGGAGAGGTGACAAAAATCTTTCAATGGATTATATTTCCCCATGTCCCTGGCTGTCACCCTAAAAATTTTCAGCAGATTTTACTCTATAGTTTTTGAGAAAAATAAAGTTCAATTCTGCTCCCAGATTTTTCAAAATAAAATAAGGAAAATTAGTAAAATGTCAAAGCGTCTCAGTGCAATTTGACCAGAATTTTACATTATTTTTCTCAAAAACTATACAGTAAAATCTGCTGAAAATATTTAGGGTGACAGCCAGGGACATGGGGAACAATAATCCATTGAAAGATTTTTGTCACCTCTCCCAGATTTTTCAAAATAAAATAAGGAAAATGAGTGAAATATCAAAGCATCGCAGTGCAATTTGAGAAGAATTTAAGTGCAATTTGACCAGAATTTAACATTATTTTTCTCAAAAACTATACAGTAAAATCTGCTGAAAATATTTAGGGTGACAGCCAGGGACATGGGGAACAATAATGCATTTAAAGATTTTTGTCACCTCTCCCAGATTTTTCAAAAGAAAATAAGGAAAATGAGTAAAATATCAAACCGTCGAAGTGCAATTTGAGAAGAATTTAATTGCAATTTGAGCAGAATTTAACATTATTTTTCTCAAAAACAATACAGTAAAATCTTCTGAAAATATTTAGGGTGACAGCCGGGGACATGGAGAACAATAATCCATTGAAAGATTTTTGTCACCTCTCCCAGATTTTTCAAAATAAAATAAGGAAAATTAGTAAAATTTCAAAGCGTCTCAGTGCAATTTGAGCAGAATTTAACATTATTTTTCTCAAAAACAATACAGTAAAATCTGCTGAAAATATTTAGGGTGACAGCCGGGGACATGGAGAACAATAATCTATTGAAAGATTTTTGTCACCTCTCCCAGATTTTTCAAAATAAAATAAGGAAAATGAGTGAATTATCAAAGCGTCGCAGTGCAATTTGAGCAGAATTTACAATTAATCTTCTCAAAAATTCCAATCATTTTAAAACATAGAGAACTAGTACTTTTTCTGTAATTTTTAAATTTCATTTTCATATTCACTAACAAAACTTTGGAACTACACGGCTGCATTCCTCCTTTTTGGTCGCTCGCAGCAGCCGTACCGTAATTCCCTGTGTAGTCGCGCATTATTTTTCGAGGGGCGGCTGGCTTGACCAGGGTTTTGCAAAAGACGGCTCACTTGACCGCAGTTCAATCACTTCATGTGACCTCACCTGGAGCAGAAACTTGGCTTGAATCTCGAGAACCTTTCCACCCCTGATTGAAAACAGGAAGATGAATCTCTGGAGTGAACTGATCTCTGAAGTTTCAACAATAAATCTTGAGTTCTAAGTTTCGTTTCCGCAGTGTGACGCTGAGACGCTCCTGGTTCTCTCTCTTGCAGAGTTGCTCCGCCTCTCTCTGCTCGCTGAGTTCAAACGTTCCTCCTCCAAATGATTACAGCAATAAAGTTCAGTCCAACATGTTCACTGCCACCCAGTGTTTATATGATCTCCTTGTGACAGTGAGCACAGCTTCACGTGTCGGCAGCTTTCAGGAGCGCAACATGATGATTTGAAGTATGGAAGGCCGTTTGAGCATTTATTCGATATCTGTGAGAAGTTTCAGTTTCATGCACCAGTTCAGACTCTCAAAGCTCTAATTCCATCCTTGCACACATGTTCACTGTAATAACTCTGATAAATATAAACAGTAACAGAGCTCTGTCTCTGTGTTTACCTGTTTAACACACATCCGCACATGAAGAGAATCTGCTCTCTGTTTATTCTGTCCTGAAGCATTACCCATCGATTTACTTTAAAATGCCTCATTATTAAATTATTGATTACTTTAAGGGGAAATATAAACCATGCAACTCTTTTCAAACCCCCTGCTCATTAATGATCAGCCTCATATGAAACTTTATTAACCTGACAGGAAATATAACAAGTGCTTTTACTAACAGACAAACTTTACTGTCAGACTTTTATTCTCTTCATGAAGAAAACAAGAACAAACGGGGAAACAACAGGAGAAATAACTAATCATGAATATATATTCTATTTATGACAGGAGACTCTATGACTCTATTTCATTAGACCAGGGGTGTCAAACTCAAATACACAGAGGGCCAAAATTAAAAAAACGGTGCAAGTCAAGGATCGGACTGAATTAATGTTTATTGCAAAACTTATTGAAATTAACTTATTGCACATATTGAACATTGAACTATCAAAGCTTAAGTTTTTGCCTATAAACATTTAAAAAAAAATGAAAAATATGTTGCATTCATTTCTTATTGCTCAAAAATGCTCTGGGGTAGTGAGAAAAAGTGCAAAAAGAAAACCTATTTAAGCTCAGGCTGCTGCTCTGTGATGCACACTAGTCTAAGCCAGATACTTGGCATGTCATCTTGGATGTAAGTTCCTCAATGTTTGGAGTCAGGCTCTGAGCTGAGGAAATCCTCAGGATTGAGTGAAGGTGTTCATCAGTAGGACGACTCCTGTGACATGTTCTGTTTAACTTCATCAAAGAGAACAGTTGTTCACACAGGTAGTTTGGCAGCACGGAAAATGGCTCAAGTTTTCTTGCAGCATCTGCTTCTCCCACAGTCGCAGCTTGGTTTTAAAAGCCTTCACTGCAGCGTACATGTTTGTGATCACACGGCCCCGCCCCTAAAGCTGCAGGTTGAGCGCATTGAGATGGCTCGTGATGTCACACAGAAACTTTGTATCGTGGAGCTCTGTTGTGTCTTTCCCTTTGCTCTCCATGAACTGACAGATCTCCTCACGTAACTCGAAACACACTTACAGCACTTTTCCTTGGCTTAGCCATCGCACCTCTGAGTCACCATATTCTGAACCGTACTCCTTTAGAAAAGACTTGAACTGCTGGCAGTGATTTAAACCTTTGGCTCTTATGAAGTTAACTGCTCCTGTTATGGTGCTCATCACATGGTCCATTTTCAAGGCTTTGCCACACAGCGATTCCTGATGTATGATGCAGTGATAAGCTGTCAGCTCACCCGCGCTGATTTCTTCCCGGATCCTGCCCACTAATCCACTCTTTTGCCTGCCATTTGCTGGTCGCTCAATCCATCGTCTGTCCCACACGTTTATCCAAAGGCAGCCTCATTTCATTTACAAATCTGGATACCTCTTCAAAGAGATCTTTCCCCGTAGTTGTGCCATGCATTGATCTTAATCCCAAAAGTTCCTCTGTTACGCACATGCATGTTCCCCTGTTACGCACATGCATATATTCTGCCTCCCACCTGTCTTGAACCCCTGTTTTCAAAGTCCACCTTTCGTTTAGCCATTTTTGGGGGAGAGGGAAAGCTGAAAGTTGACTGCAGGTGACTAGCTTCATAAGGCTGATGATGAGCGGAGTCGGGTAACGGCTCTCGCGTGCGGGCCCTCGATTGACATGCAGTGCATTGTGGGACTTGTAGTTTTAGTGGTGCGTGAAAAATACCGTAAGGTCAGCTCTATAAATAATTTGATATTATCCTGCGGGCCAAAGATAATGCCACCGCGGGCCAGACTTGGCCAGCGGCCCTTGAGTTTGACACATATGCATCAGACAGTGTATCTGAAATAAACAATCAGATATAACATAACCCATCCTCTGTTAAATTGAATTTATGATAAGTTCAGTATTTTGTGTTTAAAACTCACATCAAACACTTTATAATCTCAGCTCAACAAGTACAGACTGTTCAGAAACCGAAGGTCTGTTTCAGGGCACCCTTATAGACTGTTTTATGGTCTGTCTTTTCTCTATTTGTTAAACTCAAGTGATGTGAAGTTTCAGAGAAGTCCGAGCTGCTGCAGCGTCCAATCAGTGAGTGGTATTCGATAAGGGGACGTGTCTGTCAGAGGAAAGAATTCAGTGAAGTTTGCACTCATGTTTCCTCAATTATGGCTCCTCCGATCAGTCTCCTCGTTCCTCTCTCCTCTCTCCTCTGAGCAGCGTTAAGAGCTTTGAGATGCAGCCCCTGTCTGTGTGAAACAGATGATCTCACTTTAGAGAAAGATTAACAATTGGTTTCATCTGTTTAATCACAGGAGTGATGATCAGAGGAGCAGAGTTATCACCTGAAGTATTATCACTGGGAGCAAAGATGGGGAAGAGTCTCCCAGTGAAGTTACAGCCGGTGAAGGAGTAGATGAAAGCTGCTGTATCTACGTCATAGAAGGAGATCACACCCTCCTCATAGTCCACAAACACCCCCACCTTCTGTGGTGCTGACTTCAAGGAGAGGAGGACAGAAGAACCAGGAAGGGGCCTGTACTCGTTTCCATTCGTCAACATTATAAGCCAAGGGCCTGTCTGTAGGCTTGATGTGATTCTTTCCTTCCTGTGGATTAATCCTTGTGCCACTCCTAATTGCCATGTAGTTTTTTCTTTAACCTGAACCTCAAAATAAAATTTCCCTGCTGAAAAACTCTGCTTTCCAAAAACACAAACATTCTGAGAAAACCTCTCTGGGTTATCTGGAAGATTCTGTCTTTTACCATAATACACTTGTTTCTTGTCACCAGACACTCTGAGATATGGATTTGCGGTTTCAGGATCCAGAGTAACGTCCACAGCAAACTGCTGGACCCTCTTCTGCTCAGACTGAAGCTGCTTCTTCACCTCTTCACTGACAGTCTCCTCCAGCTGAGCCACAGCGGTCCTCACAGTCCCCTCATACGATGAGTGAACTCTGACCTCTGTCCAGTCTTTGGTGGGTGGATCAGGGCTAAGTGAGGGGAGGTTTTGGAGGAACTGGAGGTGGTCTTCAGTGAGTAAGAACTGCTCAACCTCAGCACCTCTCTTCATCAGCTCAGAGATTTCCTCTTCCAGCTCTCCGATGAAGCCTTCAGCCTGTTCCTCTGTTTCTTTCTGCTTCTCCTCAATCAAGTCCAGGAGCTGAGCCAGACCTTCCTCCACAGACCGGATCAGAGCAGTGAAGACCTGCACGCTGGCTGATTTCTCTTGGTCTGCGTCCTCCCTGCTGAGCTTCACTGAATGTTTGATCTGCTCGATCTTCAGTCTTCTCTCCCGGACCCTCTGCTGAATGTTGGCCTCTGACTTCACCAGTTTAGTTTTCTTCACCTTGTATTCTTCCATCATTGGAACAAAGACATGTGTCTTGTGACTTGACTCGATACAGAAATGACACACACACATCTGATCCGTCCTGCAGAACATCTCCAGAGGTCTGTCGTGGTTCTTACAGACTCTGTCCTCCAGGTTCTCCACAGGATCCATCAGCTCGTGTTTTTTCAGGCCTGGGATTCTGTGATGAGGCTCCAGGTGAGTCTCACAGTAGGAGGCCAGACACATCAGGCAGGACTTCAGGGCCTTCACTTTGGTCTCAGAGCAGACGTCACACAGAACTTCTCCAGAGGAAGAACTTCTCTGGACTGAGCAGCTGCTGGTTTTCTTTGCAGTCGACTGCCTGACCTGACAAGCCATCTCAGATATGAACGTGTTGACTCGCAGCTCAGGACGTTTTTTAAAGACATCTTTGCACAGGGGACACTCACACGGGACTTTAATATCCCAGTGTTTAGTGATGCAGCTCTTGCAGAAGTTGTGTCCACATGGTATGGTGACTGGATCAGTGAACACATCCAGACAGATGGAGCACTGAAACTGCTCTTCAGAGAGGAGGCTGCTGGCAGCAGACATCTCTGTGAAAAGAGAGAAACGGTGAACTGAAGTAACCTTCAGAGTTCTGAGCTGATATTTTATAATCTAAACAAAGTGGAACCGCTCCATCATGTGCAGTTCTCTGAACAGGAACCAGCAAGTCTTTGTTTGGTGAGTCTGAAGAGATCTGAATAAAAAGGGGACAGCCTGTTTCTGATCAGGTTTTGTAACGACTCCTTTGTGCATCAGGTGAATTATTCAGGTTACAAAAAACGAGATATGGATTGTCACGTTGTTGCACAATCCTACAGGCGTCAGGATCCTTTAGAAAACACGTGATTCTCTGAATTTCTGAGTTCCTGTTCAAAAGTACATTTTATTTTATAGGGTGCCAAAAAACAGCAAAACTCACAAAAGCCACCTTTGCATCAGAGTTCAGAAGACTCAAATACATTGAGCTTCTTAAAAGTGATGTCACATTTTCATAAATACAGGCTCTTCAGTGTTTTTCACCTGCTGTAGGTTTGGCTGGCTCCAAGACAAAAACATTCCTGGGAGCAAGACCCAAAGCACAACAGGAAGTGTAGCGTTTTTATTTTATTTTGAAAGTTTTGCACTTTTAAAAAAAATAATTTCAAAGTGTCAAACCTGATGACTTCATCAAATCCACCTTAAACTCTTAAAGTTGAAGAAGGACTGTAGGAGTAGATCATGAATCAGTTGTTTACATGTCAATGGCTGGAGTTCTGTGTTGGTGTTTGTGTATAACAATGTTGTGTATTGGACACTTTTAGAGCCTGTGCAAGAACAGTAAACGGACTGAGAGTTCAACTGGAAAATTTGACAAGGAGTTTCATTCATCAAACACGGTAACTCAGAGCGCGTCAATCAGGTCATCCAGGTGCAACACCTCAGTGGCTTCAAGTTTTGGCTTGGTTATAGGACGCCGTTTGTTAAGTTGTGCAAACTGAAAATAACAGCTACAATTCTCCACATTTAGCTCCAAAACCTCATAAAAATGTAGAGTTAATTTCTAAAAGTCACTTTTTTATTACATTTAGAGGAATATTTGAGATCTTCTTCACATTTAATTTTGTGGTGAATAATATATTACGTTAAAATCACTGTTAAATCCAAATGTTATACATAAATATAAATGTTAAACGTTCAATCCAAATGTTAAATATAAGTATAAATGTTAAATGTTAATTCTAAAGCTACATGTTAAATTTTAAATATAAATGTTAAATGTTAAATCCAAATGCTTAATATAAATCTACATGTTAAATTTTAAATATAAATTTTAAATATAAATGTTAAATATAAATATTAAATCTAAATGTTAAATGTTGCTCTGCAATCCTAAATATTTGTAGCTGATATGCAAATTAATACCAAAATAAAAGCTTCATAAAGCGATACAGACTTAGCACTAGCAACTAAGTGTCCACTCCATAGACTGGGTCAGTTCTGTCTCTGAGCGTTGTGAAATCTCTTTATGGCCTACAAAACTGCCTTTAAAACATTTTTACGGCGGCCAGTCTGACTCTAGCTATAACCCGAAGAAGTCAGTGCTGACCGACTATGATTGGGATATCTGTATCGCTTTATGATGCTGTTATTTTGGTACTTCTGCTCGGCGGCAGTGTTAATTTATATTGGGCGCTGTCAGTACCAAAATAAAAGTTTCATAAAATGATACAGATATCTTAACCATAGTCTGTCAGTGCTGACTCCTACTGGTTATAGCCGGACTGCCCGCCGTAAAAATGCTGGATAGGCAGTTTTGGAGGCCACAAAGAGATTTCACAACGCTCAGACAGAACTGACCAACTCTATGGTACAGACAAGATAAGTTGCTATTGCTAAGTCTGTATCACATTATTTAGGATCGCAGAGCAACATTTAAGTATTAGATTTAACATTTATATTTAACATTTATATTTATACATCACATTTATATTTATATTTAACATTTAGATTTATATTTAACATTTAGATTTATATTTAACATGTAAATGAAACATTTACCATTTAGATTTAACATTTGTATTTATATTTAGCATTTATATTTATATATCACATTTAGATTTATATTTAGCATTTAGATTTAACATTTTACATTATATTTATATATCACATTTATATTTATATTTAACATTTATATTAAACATTTAACATTTAGATTTAACCGTGATTTTAACTATACCACCCCAAAAACCCGACCCATAATCCATATGCAAGACCAAGATAAATAATAAATAAAATAAAAGTTGCTAACGAACTGAGGAAGCGCTGTCATAACATCTCAATGAGGAAACACTGGAGGAAACAAGAGATGTTAAAACTAAAGATGGGAATTTGAGCTCACCAAAATAAAATAAATGAATAAGATAATAAAACTATAAAAGATTAAACCAGTAAAGAGACTACGATGCTAAACTAAAATAAAATACAGTAAAGTAAAACAGAATAAAATGCTGAGAGGTCATCTTTGAAAATAACTCAAGTGAACTAGATAAGAAGTAAGTTTAAATTAGATTAAGACTCAGTTAAAAGCGAGATTAAAAAGGTAAATCTTGAGAATTAAGATCGTTTGGCCCTGTCGGCCTGAAATAGGTGATTTTTGATCCTTCAGATCTGCTGCACTCCTCTACACCTTTGAGCCCTGAGCCAAAACAGGTGTATACATTTTAAAGACACAGCTCAAACTACTGTTGTTTCTTCATGTTTAAGTAAAGTAAACATGATAAATATTGGACTCACCTGTATGTGTATGTTAGATATAAAGGCGCGTGAGTCCCTCAGGTGTCGTTTCCGCAGTGTGACGCTGAGACGCTCCTGGTTCTCTTGCAGAGTTGCTCCGCCTCTCTCTGCTCGCTGAGTTCAAACGTTCCTCCTCCAAATGATTACAGCAATAAAGTTCAGTCCAACATGTTCACTGCCACCCAGTGTTCATATGATCTCCTTGTGACAGTGAGCACAGCTTCACGTGTCGGCAGCTTTCAGGAGCGCAACATGATGATTTGAAGTATGGAAGGCCGTTTGAGCATTTATTCGATATCTGTGATAAGTTTCAGTTTCCTGCACCAGTTAGACTTTGACAGCTGTTCACTGGTTAAATGCTGAAAACCTTCGTACCACAAACTTGCAAAATCTCTGACATGATAGAAGGGTCTTATATATTGAGATGTTACATTAGTTGGGGTCTTTTTTTAACTACATTAGTTTACTAGTTGGATGAAAATGTTTATATGTTCACCAGTTTTGACCAAAATACTGACTAGTTACATTAGTTAGGGTCCTTTTGACCTGGTTAGATAACTGAGGATGTTTGAAAACGTTCACTTCTCAACTGGAAAGGTAAAAATAAAAATGTAATAAACCCTGGAGTAACTAGTTACCTGTTTAAAGCTACTCTTGGCATCTTTATGTCTACTATGGCGCCCCCTGATATTTTGTTGTATCTAGTAAAGTAGCAAAGTGTTCTGTGTTAAACTACTGAACTGGTCCTGTCTAAGAATGAGGAAACTGGTATATCTCAGATATGTAGCTCTAGCGAAAGTTCAGACAGGAAGACTATAAAAGCAATCACAGCAGTTGTTTAACTCTCCTCTCCCTCGTCCAATAGCTCACCCGCTTCCAGCTGCACGCTCCGGAGCTGTCATTGGTTAATCAGCGGCGGCGTCATCCAATAGCTCAGTGGCACGCCCTTATTGTCAGCCTATCAACTTTCTGCTGTCTTTTTAAATGTTTCTCTCTCTCCAGCTAGTTCCTTCTTGCATTGATGGTGCGCACCCCTTCACCTCCCCATCTCCACCTGGTCTCTGCAAGTCTTCAATTCCTAGGATCATCAACCACCACACCAGTGTCTGGACTCTAGGGGGATTTCTTCTGCTGCCAAATTCACGCATTCCTACGCTCACAACATTATCCCCATAGAGTCCTTACGCCAAAGATTTCTGTCAAGATTCATCATTCATTCAGTTGTAATAAATAACCTTTAAATCGTGTCTCTCCTGATTGAGATGGAATAAATGCTCAAATGGCTCTCTATACTGGATCTGAACTCTAAACTGTGTCAGGAGGTGAAGGTGAACCAGAAGGTAACGTGGACCAGCCTGACGGATGTTGAGTTGTGCTGATTTCTAATGTGGAGCTGAGAACAAGCAGATGTAGTGTCGGCTGTCGACCACAGGGGGGCAGTGTTGTACAGGGATGTTTAGGGAAGCGCGCTGTCTTTTAGATGACTCAGGGGAAATCCAGATCCGACTGTGTGCATGCCTCTGTGTTTGTGTTTGTGTGTGTGTGTGTGTGTGTGTGTGTGTGTGTGTGTGTGTTGCATCAGTCAACAGTTTGCAGCTCAGTCTCACATTCAGAAAAAAGCTTTACATCATCGCATGGTGTGTGTGTGTGTGCCTCTTTGATTAAAATTTCAGAGCAGGCTGATTAATGTGGCACCATCTGGACGTGAGCCGAAGTGATTGAACAGCTCAGAAAGTTCTGAATTTAAAAGGTGTTTAATCACGCAGCTTGATTATTCCTGGAAGTATTTAGTCTTATACTGCAGATGCACATGCTGCTGCATTAAGCAAAGAATGCCATTCAAATCTATAAAACATGCTGGATGAGTTAATTTCAGTTTCATTTGCTGAGCTCCTCCTGCAGGATTCACGTGATGTTTTCACGCACTTCATTCACAAAGAAGAATGCTTTCATATTGAAGCCTTTAAGAAGCAGTAAAGTCATTATGAGGTGCGTTCAGGATTATAATGTATTCATATTTACATGCATTCTCAAAAATATCTGGCATCATTCAAATATTTGGGCCACAAAAGAGAAAGCTAGCTCTGAGATTCCTTACCTGTGCAGGAGGGAGAGACCATCAGTGATCTCTGCTGTGTAGAGCTCTGCCCAAGTGGAGAGAAATGAGGAAGGGTGGCCAGGACTCTCTTCTGCATCACGTCTTCATCATCGTCCTGGATCACCACGTCCTTCCTCAGGACCTTTTATTACATGCAGCTCCTCAGTGGCCAGCATCACCTCGCTGAATTAGACAGGGAGGTGAGGTCCCTGAGCTTGACCTGGTCGGTATGTCAGTGTTGCTGAAATGTTTTGGCATACACTTTGTCTATGCGGCGCCCTTTGTAAAGTTGTGCACACTGAAAACGACAACACTTCTCCACCTTTGGCTACAAAACATCTTAAAAATTGTAGTGGGAATTTTTAAAAGTCACTTTTTTTAAATCATATTTAGAGATATACTTGTGATCTTCACTTTATTTTTGTGCTGAAAAATATATTTAAAATAAAATCACTTTAAATATATAAAAGTTAAATATAAATATAAATGTTAAACATTAAATCTAAGTGTTAAATGTTAAATCTAAATGACAAATCTAAATGTGATATATAAATATGTTAAGTATTAATGTTAAATATAATATAATGTCAAATATAAATGTAAAATATTGATCTAAGTAATACATGTTAAATATAAACATAAATGTTTTTATATAAATTAAAATATAAATCTAAATTTTAGCTATAAATATAATGTTCAATCTAATTGTTAAATATAAATGTTAAATGTTGCTAGAGATCATACATATTTCTCTAATTCACACTGCCGCCTAGCGTAAGTAACAAAATAAATGCCAGGTTAAGCCACTGGGACTATGGTTGGGATATCTGTGTTGCTTTATGAAGCTTTTCTTTTGGTACTTTTGCTGAGCAGCAGTGTGGATTTGCATATGTGCTGAATATTTAGGATTGCAAAAAACATTTAACATTTCGACTTATATTTAACATTTAGATTTAATATTAAACATTTATACTTATATAACATTTATCTTTAACATTTATATTTATATTTAGCATTTAATATTTATACTTATATTTAACATGTATGTTTATATTTTACATTTAGAATTAGATTTAACATTTAGATTTAGCACTTATATTTAACATTTATATTTAACATTTATATTTAAATCTAACATTTATATTTGGCATTTGGATTTAACAGTGATTTTATTGTAAATATATTTGTCTCTAAATGTAATAAAAAATGACTTAAAAATTCACACTACATTTTTAAGATGTTTTGAGCTGATGTTGTCGTTTATGGCACCCCATATTTGTTTACCTGTTGGTAGAATTGAAATCAGTCAAACCTGTTGATTGTGTTCATCGTGCTCAGACTGACTCACATAAACACTATCTATAACTGAGCTATTAAAACCAAAGCAGAACAATTTTTCCAAATTAAATTCAGGCTGAAAACCTCTTGAACGACTTTTTGTCATTAAATGTTAAATTTTCATAAATTAACATTATGGACTAGTTACTTGGGCATCCTTTTGACCGGTTTATTGACATTAAATCTCAGTGAAATCTGACTATTTTGATGATGATGTATGAGACAGATGGACAGACACAACAGTAGTTTGTTAAACCCTGGTACTGATTTGAGCCAACAGGTCATCAAACTGGACTCTGGAAAGTTCATCCAGACACAGCTCATGTAGGAGGAGGAGCAGGAGGACGAGGAGGAGGATTCTTGAGTTATGTTTGGACTGAAATGATTGTTTTTGTCACTGTTACTGTTTTTGTGAGTACAGTCTGGTGCCTTCCTGGTTCATAAAACTCATCGTTCTCTCTAACAAAAAGCTCTCTCTCTGCAGGGATCCTCTTAGAAACAACCTGAGCCTGTCAGGGACAAAAATAAGAAGGTTTCGTGGACGTATTTTGCAGCAGCTGAGTGAAGAAACCCAAAAATCTGCACCAAGTATCAGCAGTAATGCATCAATGAGTGCTTTTAAATGTACAACACATTACACAGAACATACATTTGTCTCAGGTAACGCTATGAAGACACCAGGACATGATCCTGATTGGACTAAGTGCTGTGTCACAGGGATAAGGATTATCTTCAGAGCAAATGGAGCAGATAAATCAGCAGTGAGTGTGAAGCTGCAGCCAGCAGCCTCTCTGCTGACATTAACTGCAGCTCTCCATCACCGTTACAAAAGAGCGCCGCCTAATTGAAATACACTTTAATAGTTAGAGGCCTTGATGGCGGCACGAGATCGACAAGATGTCCGGGGGCAAAGGTTAGCAGAGGTCCTCAGCGGCATTTAGAGAGTCATAAAATCAGAGAAGGTCTTGTTATTGTCCTCGTGTGAGTTTAACATAATTTAACCCTTCAATACGCAGACAAAGAGCGGCCTGTATGAGAACCAATCAGATTAAAGAAGGAAGGGAGGAGAAGGAGAGGAGGGTGTCTCCATCTCTGAGGCTCCTTCAGATGACAGGAACAACTAATGGACCCTCTCTTTCATTAATGCAGCCTGTGTGTGTGTGTGTGTGTGTGTGTGTGTGTGTGTGTGTGTGTGTGTGTGTGTGTGTGTGTGTGTGTGTGTGTGTGTGTGTGTGAGAGAGAGAGAGAGATAAATGACCAGAGCTCAGGCCATTACATGCATGAGAACATGACCACATACACACGACTGTGTTTGTGTAAATCTGCTGACATAAATAATCCTCATCCTGCTGCTCACATGCGTCAAACTTTAAGAAAATAAAAACATTGTTTTGGTTCATTATTCATTAATTTAACACCATGAAGTATGTTCCAACCCCAATTTGCCACTTAATAACATACAGTAGCATTATAGTCCACTAGTGCTGCCTTCTTTAAGTCAAATATTTAGAGGAGGTGGGAAAGGCTGCGACTCAGCCGTGATTTGTCAGTTAATCTTTGCACATCTTAGCTGCATCGCTGCACACAGAGCGATGCAGGAAGAACTGCAAGGTCTGCAGAAAAAATCACAAACTGAGCTTTAAAAGAATCCTCCTTTGGAAACTGGAGCAGTATCAAGACTGCCGTTTCAGTTTCTCAGCTCACTCCCAGCGAGCACTAAGCAGGATTTAAACGCTGATATCAGGTCTGGATGTTTCAAGTCATCAACCAGGCCACGATCCAAGGCAACCCTCGAGCAGGAGATAAAATCACGGCCATGCAAGGATATAATTTCATCGCATCTGATTTTGCATATAAAACTCAATCTGCCACTAAGAACAACGGCTAACTTCTCTGTAGCTAGCCATTAGCATTAGGCAACCTTTAGCCAAGACTTCCTTTTAGTCCAGGTAGCATCTTGTTATGTCATGGTTCAGTTTATCCTCCAGAGGAGCGCCAATTCATCTGTTTCTCATGAGTCTCAGTTTCACCCTTAAACAGTTAGTCCCACAGAGGCTTCACTCTGGCTTCCTTCAGCAGTATGAACCTGAAACAGAAACTGATGTTCTTGTGATGTTCTTGTAATTAAAGGGTCTTATGTTTGCTGAAATAACATCATGATGCAGATTAGTCAAAAGTAAAAAGTCAAGCTTTGTCAGGTCTGTCCTCAAGAGGAGAAGAAAACTACTTTTACAATGTTTTTGTTGAATGGAGGTCTATGAAAGAGGATTAGAGACACTGATGTTTTTTTTTAGCTCTGACCTTCTTCACGGAATGTTCCATTTGTTCTCAGAATTCTAACATCTGGAATTCTGTCTTTGATGTCAGAATTCTAGAACACCTGCTGTTGCTCTCTATACAGACTGTTTCTCCTGCTGAAACCGGATTGGTGGAAACTACTCAGACTACAGACAGAGACCAGAACCCTTCTCAGACTAAAATCCAGACCCTGAGATCCAGATTCAACATGTTTCTGAATCAGAGTATGTAATTACAGGTTAGTTGTAGCTGAAAGTAAAAAGCTTTGTAAGGTCTGTCCTCAAGAGAAGAAGAAAACTACTTTTACAATGTTTGTTTGTTGAATGGAGGTCTATGAAAGAGGATTAGAGACACTGAGGTTTTTTTTTTTTTTTAGGTCTGGCTTCTTCACGGAATGTTCCGTTTGTTCTGAGAATTCTGAGATCAAAGACAGAATTCTGTCAGAATTCTAGAACACCTGCTGTTACTCTCCATACAGACTGTTTTTCCTGCAGACACCGAAGCCTGTTGAAGAACTTTGCCTGAAACAGGGCTCTGATATTCATATTGTTTTGTTTTTAAGCCAAAAATAATTCTGATCTCAGAGTGACTCAGGAAGGTGACCTCGCCTGCCAGTTTTTTTTAAGAGTTTTCCTGAGCGGGTCCTGTTCCTCTGTGCTGGGTGTGAACCTGCTCTGATTCTCTTTGTTTGGGTTTCTCTGGAACTCTAAACGAGAGCCCGATGGGTGGGACTGTGGAGCTGCTTCTCAATGCTGAAACAGATCCAGTTTGTGTTTGCTCAGTAAGGGATGTGAGGTGCTTAAAAAAAGTCCTGCAGGGAAGTTCCAGCACTCCTCAGTTTTATTTGTACCTGCAGAAATTGAGGAGTGCAGATGAGATAGTATCTTAACCCCTGTTAGGAGCCTGCAGGGTGATGCTTGGTGGTGGTGGGGCTGAAGATTTGAGCGCAGGTTTCATGCAGGTCAGACGAAGAGATCAGAACTCTTGCAGCTTAGAGTGTCAAGTTTGGAGGGTAGGTTTGTCATGTGGTGTGAGACTGACGCATGAGAGGTGTGAAATCTGTGCAGCTGGAGATGCCTGCTTGAACTAGCTTGCAGGCTTCGCTCCATTTATATTAAATAGTTTTTTCAGCCTCTTCATCACTTCTTTCAACCTGTTCTTGAAGTCCCCGGAGGATTTCTGACTTAGTGTTGTGTCTCCCTCAAGATTTCAGTAGAACTTATTTAAAAAAAAGAAAAAGGAAACTTAGCTTTTTACAAATCCACATGCTTCCAATTCTGGCCCGACTGCAAAAGACTGCCAATCAGGCAGTCTGTGGCACTGTCCCATACCTCTTCTCTTAGTTGAGTGCGCTTGCTTAGGCACACACTTTGGTGATGTTTTGCCACATGATAGGAACATTTGCGTATAATGTTTAAGCAGTGGTTCAGTGCGCAGGGATTTTCAAAAGTAGCTGGAACACACTTGCATCGTGCAGAGAAGATAACTTTGCATGAGTCAAAACATGCAGCTGATTGTTCTGTTGGTGTTATTTGGCACTTTGAGAGGAGCCACCGTTGATTGATGGTAAGATGAAGATGAATTCGTACTTTGATCACTGGGATGTTTTTCTGACTGATAAAACACTCAAAATGATTGTTAATAATAACATCTTTGCATGTCAAGATACAAGTAGTGAAACATACGTGGCCATAATCCGATTAGAAGAAATGACAGATATGAATATAGAATGAAGTTACAAAATTTGCTTCTTTAAAACATTTTTCTTACATTGAAATGTCTTCGGTGGCATCCAGCGACGATCTCATGGCTCTTGATAAAATCTCAGATTATATTTCTGCATTGATGCTACGCAGCAGTGGCCGGCGCGGACTTGAGCTCTACAGACTTGTCCGTCGACATGTTTGCGCCGCTCTGCAGTACTCCTCTGAAACACTAGAGGACAGTGTAGTCCTCCGGTAGGTTTCCTACTTTTCACAGCGATTCAGAACGTATTAAGTTAATCTACAGCTGATACATGTTGCTGTTTATCATGCAGACATGATTAAATGAAGAATAGAGAGGAGATGGAGGAGGAGATGAAATGTACTTTGATTCCAGAAGTGTTGTAAATGCAGGAAATACAATGCAGCCCAGCAGACCAATCACAGGGCATGCATCCACGTTGATTTGATGTGTAGTTACATTTCGGAGGAGGTGCATATTAGCTATGTTCGTAGGCATCTACGCAGACTTACGACAAAGGCTGCGCCGTTGTTCCAACACAGGAGTATAAACCACCTTTAGTGGTGCTAAACTTCATCAACATGATGCATTGTGGGATTTATCCTTGGGCTAATATCGCTCAGCTGCTGTTTTACCTTAAGTACAGATAAAGTGAAAATCAAGCGTGCTACATTTTCGATTGTTGGAGAAATGCGCCACTATTGCGCCCTGACCCTACGCACATGAACGCACACGCCAAGCCGCAACCGTGATCAAGTGCGCTGAAATGCCACAAAGTCCTGCTCAGTTTTGCCATTAGTGAGCCTTGAATCACATATCATAATTCCCCTGCCTGCCACCGTGACTCTTACCTGTGTCCTCCGTCTTCAGGACCACCAGTCCGTCACCTCGCTTAGTCTCCGCCCAAGCCCACAAGTCAGCCAGCTCTTCTGTTTCCCCTGCAAGCTTGGAATATAATTTGACACCTAGCTGCCTCAGTCTGCCTCAGGGTTCCTCTGTTATTTGGGACAGAAAAGGTTGTTAGAGCTTGATTAGTATATTTAACTTTCTAAGAGGAGGAGATTTTGAAGCAAAAATGACAAGGGGTCAAAAATGCTCCACAAGGGACTGAGGAGTATTTTTATGGAGATTTTGCACATTTTAATCTGAATATTAATTCAATAATGATTGCAAAAGGAGGCAACTAAAGCAGTAAATTCGTACATGCTTGATGTAACATCATAAAGCTCCTCCTGCCTGCAGAGCCTACATCTACAGGCTGCAGCTTTGGCTTCGCTCTGCAGGATTTCTTTCACCCTAAAACGCCTGAGTCTGCCAAAACACTGCATTAAATGTATCACTGTCCTCAATATTTTCTGCACTAATATTCTGTGGCTTGGCTATGTGGATACTTTGCAGCAGAAGCAATGGCAGAGGCAGCAGAGGAGGTCTGTAGTCCCTCCGACTCATCCAAACGATAATGCACTTTTATCTCCGTCACACATCTGCAGACAGCTACTTCACAATAAAGACTTCAAACACACTTTAATAAAAACATATACTTTATTTTCTTGGTGCGACTCAGTCATCACACTCGTCACTTCATTTTCATCCACAGCAAAACTCTTTCACAATCAACATCACTGTCAACGAAACCACAACAAGTGACCGAACAGCGACCATCAGAGGCTAACGTACGCAAGATGCTCACAGGCGCACACAAGCTCATCACATCTGCAGATGGCTCTTCGTATCAGGGCCTCCAACGTGGTTTCGGTCTGAGGAGGAGGAGGAGGAGGCTGTTATGAGTCTTCTAATAGGACATATAATCTGACAGATTTACAGACTCCGGGAGGGGTTAAAATAAAAGTGTTGAACTATTTCCTCTACATGCTGCATGAGCATCTGAACTCATCAAATACACGAGGCGTTTCTGAAAACAGACGGTCGGCACTAGGGCTGCACGATTTATTGTTTTACCGATGACATCAGGATGACACGTGATCCATAGAGAACAACCTCACAATGTAATCGAGCTAATCACAGCTGATTCTGGCGTGTAATTTCAAAATAAAAGCAACTTGAAATCAGCAAAAAATCAGCGTTCATCCTGGATATTTTCAATTAGAGAAATCATTGAAAAAATGCAAAATTTCTAGTGGTTTTATTTTGACACTCTAAATCAGATTTAGTTGTGATTGGCAGGAACACAATTTGAGGTTTTCTCTTATCAGTCTTAATCTAAATATTTTAGCTGATGTCGAATGTATGAAATGTATCATATTACAATGATTTTTCTGACTGAAAATATCCAGGATAATCGCTTTTTTTGCCAATTTCAAGTTGCTTTTATTTTGAAATGACAAAATGTTGTCGAACGTCAAATGAAGTTGTTGACTTTGCATAGAAACGGAAAATGTGATGATGTCGTGGCATCCTTCCTTTCCTCTGCTCTGATTGGTTGGAAGTTTGAACGATGGCCTCGAGAGAAGGTTTGATCTCTGTTGTCTCCAGAGGTCACGTATGAACATCGGAGCTCGTTCCCTTCATAAGAAAAACATGTTCACACCCTTTCACTGCAGGGACATAAACACATGAAGAAGGGCCGACTTATAATCTGTCACTAAGTGTGTGTGTGTGTGTGTGTGTGCGTGCGTGCGTGTGTGTGTGTGTGCACGGAGGCAGACAGGCTCCTCGATCAGCCGCCTCCTTCTCTCTGCGGCCCTGGTAAATGTTTCTCTGGCCGGAGCGGTCTCTTCAGTCCGGCTCCTCTGCTCTGACAGGCCGACAGTTCATTACACCAAGTGGGCCGGCGGCTTGTCTTTTGGCCCCAGAGGGCTGAGCCGGACGGTGACCCTGCTCCATACCGATCTCCCCGCCCAGGATAGAGAGCGCCTGGTGGATCATGGTGGTCTACGCTCCACCAGTCAGTTTCCGCTCCAGCCGGTCCAGCTTGGCGAGGTTTTCCTTCAGGAGTTTGGACCCAGGACTCAGGAGCAGGGCTCTCTGGTAGTACATCCTGGCTGCTGCATAGTCCCCCTGCAAACACAATCAGAAGGATCAGTGTTTTTAAAGGGTCACATGATTAATGCCCTAACAAACAGATCAATGGAGACCTTAATGTGCTGAATCCCTCCCATGTTCATCCAGGCCTGAGACTGGTCTGGTTTGAGCTCCACAGCCAGCTTGTAGCTCTGCAGAGAGAAAACCAAACAGACGGAAAAATACATGATGAAGCTTGATCTTAATCCAGCTGCTACAACTACTACTATCTGTCTCACCACTATCATCTCTCTCTCTTCATCTCCCTCTATCCCTCTCTCCAACACGGTCTCAGCAGATGTGTGTCTAACATGAGTCTGGTCCTGCTGGAGGTTTCTGCCTGTTAAAGGAAGTTTGTCCTTGCCACTGTAACTAACTAAATGCTGCAAAGTGCTCTGCTCATGGTGGATTAAGATGAGATCAGACTGAGTCCTGTCTGTAAGATGGGACTGGATCTTATCCTGTCTTGATGTTGGGTCTTTGTTAATAATAGAACATAGAGTACGGTCTAGACCTGCTCTGTTTGGAAAGAGTCTGAGGATAACATTTGTTGGGATTTGGTGCTTTATAAATAGAGATTGGTTCATCTTATCCCAGCTAAAAATTAGGGAAAGAGTGGATTCTGCACCATCTTTGACCTTCACACCAAACACGATCCTCATGAATCCTCTGAGATTGTATTGCTGTTGCTCCTCAGACTGATTTTAAAACATATTTCTGTTTCCTAAGGAGCTCTCGTCCTCTTTAAGATGCAGAAATCCAGATCAGACACCGCTCCAAGGTCACGACTGAAAATCTTAAGCCTGTTGCAGTGAAAGCAGCACATCATTAATCAAGCAGCAGCTCCCTTCTTCGCAGGAGGCATTCAGGGACAATATTCAGCATAGGTTACTCCGACATCTTTCGCACACTTCCTGAAATAACGGACACAAATGCAGAAAAACAGACATAAGGACTAAAACTGCTGCCTCTGGTGACGCTGCCTTGTGTGTAAACATATCGTCGAGCCTACAGGTGATTAGTGTGTTGCTGCTGTCGACTCTGCATCAGTCTCACGGTGTGTTTGCAGCGGGGTTCAGCGGCTTTTAAGACGTCTTGATGTGTTGACATCCTCCTCTCCGCCTGTCTTCACAAGCTTTCGTTATGCTCACCGTGCACGGGTCGAAAAATCCCTCCTGAAGCCTATTTTTACACTTATCATGTACGTGATTAGCTGCAGCTATGTTTGCTGTGAGAGACCGTGACAGATTAGATTCCCCATTTAAGTGCAATTTACACTTTTAGGAGGCAAACTTGTAGCGTGTTGGAATAACTCTGACTCAGAAAATTGAACACGAGATGTATCTAAAAATAAAGAACCAAAAACATCTGATTTCTGCAACCCCAAACATCCCTTTCTCTTTCTCACAAGCAAAAAAACAGATAATAAACATCCGTCTGTCGTCTTAAACACCCTCTGTATCTACTTAGTGTCTTATCTGCAGGGATCAGGGCAGGACCGCGTGTGTTTGCATCGATGCACTTTCTGCTCTGACACTCTGTAGATGAAAAACAGACCTTCAAGTCCTAAAATAAACCAGCTGAAGAACACACTTCAAACGCTGCTGCATGTGTTTGTTTTGCTGCTTCAGAGAAAAAAACGCAGTATTATCAGTGTCGACTAATAAAGCAGCTTCCTGCACAAACTGTGACCTCAGATGGCCTCTCGTCTCACTCCCGCTCCAACGAGGTTTCCCACGAAGCGCTCACAGTACTTAACTTGATTTCTCGCCTCTCAGGAAGTCAATCACAGCTTCCTCCCAGGGAAAAACTACCTTCCAGGAACTTCCTCTACAGATTAAATCTGAGTCACGAGTCCTCAGAAGAGTATTACAGAGAGAGACAAAAGATCTGTTTGAAGAGGAAAGAGGAGCGCGATAAGCCGAGGCTCTCCTTTAATATGATCAGACTCATAAGAGATTTCCTTTTTCTCACATCTGTAAATTTGACCCCTGCACATCTGGTCAGATATTAATCCCAGTCTCCCGGGATTAGCCCCCCATCAGGAGACGGCTGAGAGGTTCTGGCTTGCAGCATCAGTTAAGAAAAGAAGAATAAACAACAGAGCTGGTCTCCAGAAACAGCTTGTCACTGATGCTCAGAAAGATTTCAGATTCAGGGAGAGAATTGTTGAGCCAGAAAAATAAACATGCAAAGAGTGAAAGAAACCTGTCTGCACCAGCTGCACAGAGTTCAGTAAGAAGAGTGCATGACAGCTGAGAGGAAGAACGTCTTTGAACGTCAGCCTCGTCCAGAATCAAGTCAAACATCCATGACAGGAGTTATTCATGTTTGTCTCAATAAGATGCACCGGATTGGAGTTGAATTTCACCAGGGGGGTTGTTGACATGGACTACAACCTGTCTAGCTGATTACATCAACGTAACCAATCAGAACGAGTGACTTCTCTTGAATGCTGCTTTTACCAGTGTCATATGTATCGTCACTCACTGATGCTCGCTCTTTGCTGCTGCTCTCCCTGCCTCTGCTTTTCATGCATGCAATGAAAGAGAGTGGAGGTGTGCTCTCCCCGACACAGGCTTTGGCATTCCACGTATACGCAACTCAACTTTATTCATATAGCACCTTTGATACAGACAAGCAGGCAGCCCACAGTGCTTCACAAAAGAACGTAGTGACAGAAAACTACAGAAATGCTAAAATTGGGGTCGCTGCATTTCTTCCCCTCTCTCTAATCCCCCCATTTCCTGCCTATCTTCACCTGTCCTGTCAATAATGGCAAAAATGCCCAAAAATATAACTAAAAACAAAAAAAAGAAATGCAAAAATAACAAAATACATAATCATAAAATTTTTTCAAAATTTTAATAAAATCAATAGTAAAATTAATAAAAATCAGTAAAAATTTAAAATTAAATAAAGTACAAAAATAAAATAAAAAATCTGATAAATACAATAAATAAATATTTTTTGTTAAAACACTTAATATCTGGGGATGAAAAAATTATTTCAAATTAAACGCCAGATTAAAAATGTAAGTCTTCAGTTTACTTTTAATAACACAGACAGCTCGCCATTTTAATGTCTACACATGGAAGGGCAGGGAGCTCGCAGAACAGAGCAGTACCGCCAAATATAACTTAATGTATGCAGATAATTAACCGTTTTGACGAGGGTGATCCCGACTGAACTGCTTCCCTTCTGTCGCTGAGAGGATCTCTACATGCGGCCAATCACATGTGAGGATATAGGATAAAGGTGATGGAGGGGAGGCTGTGGCTGTTCTCGAAACCGCCTACTATACTAGCAGTACGTACTGATTTGGCCAGAATTCAGTATGTAGTAAGCAGTATGTGAACAAGAGCAAATTCTGCAGTAAGCCAAAACTCCCCGGATGTCTACTGATTCTGGAAAATATCTCAGTATGCATCGGACCAGTCTGCCTCACGTACTGTTTCCCACAATGCACAGCGCTCGTTACACTTCTTCTTTTTCCTTCTTTTTTGACGGGGGGGGAATCCGTTTTGGGGTAATGTGAAAGTTATTAAATTACATATAAACCACTTCCTAACTTTATAAATCATAAGTGATGCTAAATAAGCATTTTCTTTATCAGCTTGGCCATTGTTTACTTCCCCATTCCGAAACCGGAAATCCAGTGACGTGTGTCCCAGAATGCTGCATGACAGATCAAACAGAACAGTCATACTACATACTAAATTCAAACACAGTATGTAGTAGGCAATACCTACTGCCTACTACATTAGTAAGTAGTATGTAGCAGGCCGTTTCGAAAACAGCCTGTGTATCCTGGCTTCATCTGTTCCCTCAGAGAGAGTCTTCTCAAAGACCGGGCAAATACTCACTGAGAGGAGAAATCGGATCAGCCCATCCAAACAAAGGCATCTGATTTTTCTCAATGCCAACCCAAGGACATTAATAATGTTTGCTAGAGTTTGGTTCTGTTTGCATGAATTTGGTTCTGGTTCTGTTTGCTTGAGTTTGGTTCTGGTTCTGTTTGCTTGAGTTTGGTTCTGGTTCTGTTTGCTCCAGTTTGGTTCTGGTTCTGTTTGCTTGAGTTTGGTTCTGGTTCTGTTTGCTTAAGTTTGGTTCTGTTTGCTTGAGTTTGGTTCTTGTTCTGGTTCTGTTTGCTTGAGTTCGGTTCTGGTTGGGTTCTGGTTGGGTTCGGTTCTGGTTCGGTTCTGGTTCGGTTCTGCTAAAGTTTGGTTCTGGTTCTGTTTGCTTGAGTTTGGTTCTTGTTCTGGTTCTGTTTGCTTGAGTTCGGATCTGGTTCGGTTCGGTTCTGGTTCGGTTCTGGTACGGTTCGGTTCTTGTTCGGTTCTGGTTGGGTTTGCTTGAGTTCGGTTCCGGTTCTGTTTGCTTGATTCCGGTTCTGGTACAGTTCTGGTTCTGGTTATGTTCTGGTTCTGGTTCTGTTCTGGTACGGTTCGGTTCTGGTTCTGGTTCGGTTCTGGTTCTGTTCTGGTTCGGGTTTGCTTGAGTTTGCTTGAGTTTGGTTCCGGTTCTGTTTGCTTGATTCCCGTTCTGGTTATGTTCTGGTTCTGTTCTGGTTATGTTCTGGTTCTGTTCTGGTACGGTTCTGGTTCTGGTTCGGTTTTGGTTTGGTTCTGGTTCGGTTCTAGTTCGGTTCTGGTTGGGTTTGCTTGAGTTTGGCTCCGGTTCTGTTTGCTTGGTTCCTGTTCTGGTTCGGTTCTGGTACAGTTCGGTTTTGGTTCGGTTCTGGTATGGTTCTGGTCGGTTCTGGTTGCTTGGTTCCGGTTCTGGTTTGGTTCTGGTACAGTTCGGTTTGGGTTCGGTTTTGGTTCGGTTATGGTTCGGTTATGGATTGGTTATGGATTGGTTCTGGTTTGGTTCTGGTTCGGTTCTGGTTCAGTTCTGGTTGGGATTGCTTGAGTTTGGTTCTGTTTCTTTTTGCTTTAGGTTAGGTCCTAACCCTAACCCTAATCATAGCCTTAACCCTAATCACAACCCTAACCCTAACCCTAATCATAACCCTATTCCTAACCCTAATCATAACCCTAACCCTAATCATAACCCTAACCCTAATCATAACCCTAACCCTAACCCTAACCCTTATCCTGACCCTAACCCTAATCCTAACCCTAACCCTAATCATAACCCTAACCCTAATCACAACCCAAACCCTAACCCTAATCATAACCTTAACCCTAATCATAACCCTAACCCTAATCATAACCTTAACCCTAATCCCAACCCTAACCCTAACCCTAATCATAACCCTAATCACAACCCTAACCCTAACCCTTATCCTAACCCAAATCCTAACCCTAATCATAACTCTAACCTTAACCCTAACCCTAATCATAACCTTAACCCTAATCACAACCCTAACCCTAATCCCAACCCTAACCCAACCCTAACCCTAATCATAACCCTAATCCTAACCCTAATCATAACCCTAACCCTAATCATAACCCTAACCCTAACCCTAATCACAACCCTAACCCTAACCGTAACCCTTATCCTGACCCTAACCCTAATCCTAACCCTAACCCTAACCCTAACCCCTAACCCTAACCCTAACCCTAACCCCACCCCTAACCCTAACCCTAACCCTAACCTTTCCTAACCCTAACCCTAACCCTTACCCTAACCCTAACCCTAACCCCTAACCCGAACCCTAACCCTAACCCCACCCCTAACCCTAACCCTAACCCCACCCCTAACCCCAACTCCTAACCCTAACCCTTATCCTAACCCTAACCCTAATCCTAACCCTAATCCTAACCCTAACCTTAATCCTAACTTTAACCCTAATCACAACCCTGCCCCACCAAATTGGTCAATTATAAGGCTTCTCATAAAAACAATGTACGTAAAAGGGTTTTTAACAGAAACCATTTTTCAACACAAACCATTATATTTAACCTTAACTTTTTGCAAAGTTAAGGTTAAATATACGGTTACACAAGAGCCTAAATTAAGAGCCGTTCGGGAGTCAAAAGAGCCGACTCTTCTTTGGGAGCCGAGTTAAAAGAGCCGGCTCTCTGAAAAGAGACGAACTTCCCATCACTAAAGCACATGCTTACTACCATTTGCACCCTTTTTTTTCCCTTGGAACTATTTGCATTGTAAAACGTATCAATGTAAATACTTCAGACCTGTACCATAGTGATAAACAGAAAAAACTTCAATTTAAATCAAGTAAATACCACTTGTATACTTTAAAACAGAGGGTCATTTCACTCCTTGCGGACTCAACATGACAACATTTACACTTTTCAAGTAATTGATCTTAAACGCTTTCAGAAAATTAACAGTAACAAGACTCACATATCCCTTCGAGCCACCAAATGGTATCATAACAATGGTGTATGCTGTTTTGTAATGACACAGCACAATTTTATAATTTATTAGAAATGTATTTACATTATTTCACGGACCCCATGCTATGGTTCGCGGA